>NC_073691.1:161425920-161620920 GCF_029784155.1 Uranotaenia lowii | reverse complement strand
TATGGACGACCCCTTTTGTTGGCCCTTGACTCAACATGCAATACCTGAAATTAATTGCTCATCTTTCAAAACCTCCACGTGCAAATTTTCATCACAATCCGAAAAAAAAACAACTTCAATATCGCAAAAACAATATTTGTCTTGTATGGACGACCCCCTTGAAAAGGGGTCATCCGGAAATCTGAAATCATTTTTCATCATTCCTGGTCCTAATGAGCATCCATGCCAAATTTCAACTCTCTAGCTCTTAAAACGGCTGAGTCTATAGAGGACAAACAAACAAACCCACAGAAATTGCTTTTTATATATAAAGATCAATATATTATAATATTTCTGCGTGAAAATTATTTGAACCGGAGTCTAAATGGATGCAATTTCCGCTATATTATTTTTGAGTGCTTTCAGAGCAAGTTCACTGGTGTTGGGAAAAAGTGGTAGAAATTTTGACACTTACGGCACATTTTGAAAATTTTCCTAAGCAAAAACATTTTCAAGATCTGTGGACTTCTAGTTTTTATACAACACGTGTTGTATTTTCGCATGCTGTGATGCAAAAATAGCAATATTTCTATCACATACTGCTGAAAAAGAAACAGTGTTGTAAACAAATACAACGCCCCAAGATCTTGAAAACATTTTTGCATGAAAAATTTTTCAAAATGTCATAATTTCTATCACTTTTTCCCAACACCAGTGAACTTGCTCTCAGGATTTAGCTTTCTATTCATTCTCGTATGAATCCAGTTGGAATTGAACTGGCCGATACACTGCAATAAATTCAATTGAAAATTTCACGCTTACACTGAATGTTTGCAGCAGCACTGATTAACAGTAATGTCGAAGTAAAACAGTAGCTTTCCGTTTGTTTACCTTGATCAAAATCTGAATAGCTTTTTCATCCCTAAATCTCTGTTGAAATTACCTTAAAATGATTGATTGCTGGGTTGAATAGCTCACCTGGAATAAAGAGAAAAATACAGAATTAATAATTATGGTAGTCAATTAACACGTTCGTCGCCACGCTCAGTTTGGTAGTTTTACTAGTCGGGCCCAAAGAAATTTTCAGAGAGAGAAAGCAAAGAGGGAGAACTCCCATATTTGAAACGTGTGGCGAAGCTGAGCGGTAAACTCAAGTAAGAGAGCGTCACACGCTTTTTGATGTGACGAGGCCCCCCAGGAAATAAACCCGTCACCCAAATATGGGTGCCGTGGCGACGAACGTGTTAAAGTTAAAAAGTCACAAAAGGTTCAAATTGCAATCTTTTTCACAGGAAAAGTTGGAAGACTTTTGTGTTCTGAAAAACCAGAGAAGAAAATCAATTGTACTCCATAGATTGGAATCTTGTTTTTCGCAGAAATTTGATGATTCTCGACGTGACGTTTTCAATTGGATTGTCCGGGTTTGAAGTTTTTTCTTCTCGAAGGAGATCCTAACCGATAGAACAAGCTTTTTCAAGCGATAGAGTGAGTATTGTGTAGGTAGACCTTTTTGAAAGCTGGAAGGGTCTAAGGCAGGCATGTCAAACTGGGGGTTTGCGGGCCGCATGCGGCCCGCGGCTTTGGTCAATGCGGCCCGCGTAGCCCCGTCTTAAATTGTCACGAAAAAAACACCACTGATTTTTATGTAAAGTATTACTACAAAAAACTAAAGTTGAATGTAACGTTTTCAACTGAATGCAAATGTTCTTCGATGTTCAAATTTCCTCTAAAAAAAACACGCGTTACATTGTTGCTCTGAACCACAGTTTGAAATGATTCCCGCTTCCGTGTAAGATTGTGTGTGAACATTTGTATTTTGATTCTATTATTTTTGTATTACCGAAGGATCGACAGACATATGGGGATATTTTTTAAATTGAAATACATATACGTAAGCATGAATATCAACATTATTCATTGTAAAAAAGCACATCCTAAATAATCAAAAAATTTCCGTGATTAAATTTGTGGCTCTGAATAATTTTATTTCAGTGACCACTTGTCCAACGTTCAGTTAATTTTGTGGTAAGTGTGTTGGTTGCACCGGAACTAAACGAAAACATATCCCACCTGGAGTCTTCTTATTGTCTCAAACCTATCCGAATACGTGAGTATAAACAGCATACATTTTTAATAACACTAGTTAACAATATTTTTTATTTGTAAATTGATAGTCATTTTTAATACCATATCAGTCACTGAATTAAAAAAAAAAATAATCCGAAAAATCTGATTAGAGCAGTTTTTGAAATACTGTAAAATGAAAAAAATAATTGTGTTTTTTTTAAATATCTTCAGCTACTGTTCATAAAATTATCTTTTTCTATAATCTGACCAATAAACTGCTCTTCGCAGATATTTTTTTGACCTCTATTCGGATTCAGAGCTCAATTTTTTTGAGCATAAATGCGACGTCACCAAATTACCGTTGTTGAACATTGCTTCAACCAGGGACACATGTTCGACTTCGACAAAGCCACCGTTCTCGATAGCTCCAACAAGCACCGCCGGCATCTAGAGGTACTCGAAATGTGCTATATTCAAAGCACTCCGAATACCGTAAATATACAGAACGACACAGACGGAAGAGCGATCTCCTACGGCGGAGTGTTCCACACACTCTCTCGGACTGCTCACAAGCACTCATCGGCGCCGGTTTCTGGCTATGAAGAAGAAACCCAAACAACAATAACAAACTGTGAGTCGAGTGGATAAAGTGTTGCTTCGTACGTCATTCGGAATACGGATTAGGCGCCGCCGCCCAGGCCAAATTATAGTACCGGGCACGTAAGTTACACGCTATCCTCCTCACTTTTGAGCTGAACCATTTCAAATTTAAATTTTATAGCCAGAAACCGACGATTGATGAACACTTTAGGAGCGCATCTGTTTCGGACTATAGCACGAATGTTCGAGTAAGTGAACATTTTTTTGGATCCATGAGAAATATGTTTTATGCTTTATGTTTTATTTAAGTTCCTTGAAAAAGAATAAATATTAATTCGAAACGTTGGATGAAGAACACATAAAAAGTGTTGTAAATCTTGACCGAAAGACCGAAAGCCGAACATAACCTATAAATTATTCCCGGTCGAAAAATAAATAAGTAGAAAGATGGCTAACTTTTACACCCAGATTGACCACGAATACGGCACCGAAGCAAAACATTCACTAAAGATGTTCGCCAACCTGAGCTCAATTTTAAATTTGAAACTTGACATTAATAAAAGAAGTTCAGTTTTTTGTAAACAATTGTTATTACATCATATGAGGCCCTCAGAGCCAAAGGGGTATAAGTGCACAAAAGGCACTTTCGAGATAGCACGCTTCAAAGTTTCTTTGTTGTGCGATTTTATATATATATATATATACGGTTTGGGAAGTTGTGTTTGTCCGTTCAAAAAAGTATAAAGATAAAATTATAAAAATCTGAAATAAGCACTGAATCAAGATTTCTAATGGTGCAAAACTGCTTGCGAAAATAAAGGAGACCGCAGCAATTTCAAATTCGCTCATTTCCTATGTATTATTCACCAAGAAGCATAATGCGCAAAGCAATTAAAGTTCCAAAATGTGCTCAAACCAGTTTCAGATACTATAAATTTTATCCGTTCCCGTGGCTTGAATCATCGCCAATTTTCGACATTTTTGGAAGAAATTGGATATGAATTCGATTGTGTTCCCTACTACACAGTACGCTGGCTTTCCTGCCACAAAATATTAAAAAGATTTTGCTACGAGAGCAAATAATATTATTTTTGGAAATGACAGGTGAACCTGTTGGACATTTTCAAGCAGACGACTGGGTTCAGGATTTGGCATTTGCCGTTCATCTCACTGGCCACCTGCAAGATTTGAACTAAAAACTTCAAGGAAAAGAAAAAAATATCATATGTAACTGCTTGTGATGATGTTAAAAAACTTTCAAGCGAAGTTACGGTTATGGGTCAACCAAATTTCCAAAGAAAACCTTATGCACTTGTCTACGTGTCAAGAACTGAAAAGATCTAATGAGGCTGCATCATTTGGTAAATACATACTTCATCTAGAATCGTAACTACCTACAAAAACTCCTCACCGTTCGAGATTATCTGATACAAATTTATCATCAATAATGAAAGCGTCAATGACAAATTAACTTCAACCTGATATTTATAAAATAGTATAAACATTATAATATAAGAATGTTAAACATTAAAAGCTTTAATAAAAATTTAATGCAACATATCTTTCCAAGTTTACTTATAACTATAATGCATTGTATTGTATCTAATCTCTCGAAACTAATATGTTATGTTTTCTAACTGATTTTGGCTGCGGCCCTCTACGTCATAGAAAATGTTTAATGCGGCCCGCACACCTAAACGAGTTTGACATGCCTGGTCTAAGGCTTACTGTTTAACCTCATCGCCAATGTTCGGATTAGCTTTTTTTGGAAAAAGACGGGAGCATAACGCTTTCTAACGCACTGCCATCTTCGATAGTGTGACATAGCTTTTACTCGTTGTAAAAGCAGTAAGGACATAAGGTTAACGTCTTGTTTGCACTGCTGCGTTACTATTTTTTGTCCAGAGACCATGAAAATTGGGATTGGTTTATCAAAAGTAATTTTCGACTTTTATCTTCATAGTTCAAAGTCAGTTCGAATCGATAAAAGACGCAATTTTCGGGTGTATTCACTCATAAATGTATTTTACGCTTCAGGTCTTGACTTTCAAACCAACAGCTCATAATGGGGCTTCAAATCAAAACATCTACGTTTCCACTTTCAAGAAAACGCATTCAAAAGCAGTATCACGGCATCGGGATATTTTCAGATATACTGCATCAACAGTGTGGTTCACAAAAGAAGCAGGTACTTTGAAGGGCCCCAAATTAGGACAGCGCTCGAAGGGCTTTCATAAAATTGCAGTGCAGCTAAAGTAAACACAGCAAGACGTTGCAGGTCAAATGTGATTCACGTATTTCATGGAACCACAGAAAGGAAACTATCCGAGCCCCATTCGAATTCGCCCGGAAGGGGCCGTGTCGTCCTGAAAGTTAGTTACCCAGAGAGTCTTCCCAGAAAAGGATCGAAAGATTGCTAAAGCGACGGATATGAATGGATAGTTTCACAAAGACAAACAACTATAACGAAAGTGTGCTACCACCTTGTTCGCTGCTCTACCTCCCCTACTTTTGGGTTTGTTTGTTCAGAAAGTCTGCTCCATCATCGTCATCATCGGAATCCTCTGCCGCATCATCCCTGGGAAAACTGTTTTCGTTTACCTTTAGAGCTTCCGAGAAAGAGAGTCCATTTGTGTAGCGGAGTATCTGTTTGGATATTTTCTTTATATTTATGAAACGGAAAATGGCTGGGCGATGAGTTCCTTTCAGATATCGGGAAAGTTTGTTTTATTTTGTTTTTTTTTTTTTTCCGAGAAAGTCATTAAACTGCAATGCAAAGAAGGGAAAAAGTCCTTTGAAGTGCAGTTTTTTTTAAACTTTGAAAGGTACTTTCACAATTTATAATTAAAATAATTTTAAAAAAAATTACTCTTGTGAACTAAATATTGAAATGTTAAAAAAAGACAAGCTTTTATTTGATCTCAAACTGAGATAAAGCAACGTCAGTCGGTCGCATTATCTCGTAATTGCTTGCTCAAATTTTGGCTGCCGGCCACCAAACAAAAACTTTTCGAAGCCAAGCCAAAAAACCAATTAGTACTCATCATGGTGGCAAACTGTCCAATTAGCCACAGCTTCAAAACGACCGACCCAATATGAATGTAATGAGAAGCTGTTTGCGTTCTGGGTTGCGGCAGCATTGAAAATGCTCACATTCATATATTCAGTTCGTCTGGGCACCTTAGACTGAGCGAAATTAGCAAAAAAAAAAAAAAATGGCAGCAAATAACGCACAAAAGGATAACTTTTGTACCGCATTAAAGCTTCACTTGTTCCATCCAGCAATCACTTAGTGCCGACAAAAATATTTTGGATGTTATTTCTTGCTTTTTTTAGTGCTTAACGGAGGGGCCAGAACTCAAGTGAAAGTCGGAAGACATCTGGGCCAGAAAATGGATAAATAGGTACATATGAGTAAACCGGCAGAATATTGGACAGTTCCTGCAACGGAAACACATTAAGTTTGTTTGAGTGTGTGCGTGTGTCAAGAACGAAAGTGACACTTGAAGCGAAGAACATTTTCATATGTACAGGGTTTTTTTTTCGTGTTTCCTCCCAACAATGAAAATGGGAAAACCACATGCAACTTCCTGTGGTACGAAAAGGATAGCAACTTTGTGTGCTAGAAAACGGGTTTTGATAGAATTCTTCTTTATTCAGTTGTATTCAACATAACGAAAACAGGACTGAATGATGAGATTTTATATTTGATTACCTCAACATAACATCCTTCATACTTTCGAATGTCCTAACTTTCAATTATATTTACAAAAACGTTCGGATGTGCTTCTATGCATAAGTATAGTCATCGTAATAGTTATCTCTTACAGTGTATAACTAGCGAAGAGAGGAGTACCTTGGAGTTCTCAGTGAGTGTTGATAATACGCTAGGTCCAGTGGAACAGTAAATACAACGTGCCTCAGAGGATAGCTTCTATTTCTTATCCCAGAGAAAGTAGTGCAACCACGTTTTAGCATAGAAAGAACTGTGAAGATATGGATGCGTTCCAAGGGCCTACGTCTTGCCGTTGAATAACGTCCAGACGATACGCTATAGCGTAAGAGACCGACATCTTGTGGTTGCAAGGCAACCGCCGGCCAATAGCGGAGATGGAAGACAAAATATTTGATCAGGAAGTCTGCGTTGAAGCTATAAACATACAGGAATCGTTGCGGTGTGCGACATGATTATGCCCAGAAGATGTTTACTAAAGTGGTGGCGACGACCGGCGCACTGATTTATCTCTCGAATTGCTGAACTACGTGCTAGCTGTCAAAAAGCTAGGCGACGATCTCAACGAACGAGAAACGATGCCGATAGAGAAACGAGAGGTGCCTTTCATCGAGCTGCCAGGGTCGCACTCAAGCGAGCTATTAGGATAAGCAAGGAGAACTGCTGCTGAGCATTGTTTAAGAGCGTAGATGACTACACATGGGGCTTGAAAGTATCCGGAAAAGTTGGCCGCAACATGGCCCGACGCAGTGATCACTAGCCTCGTACGACGCTGGAGTTCATGACATCCAGCCAGCTACGAACGAGGAACTTGTGGCCATCGCTAAGAAACTTGCGGTGACTAAGGCCCAAGGTCCGGATGGAATCCCGAATTCAGTGGTGAAGGTGGTGGTACAGATAATTCCGTAGAGTTTCAGAGTGGTGTTACAAAAGTGTCTGGAAAATTGTGAAACCGAAGACGGGAAAACCCACAGGGTATCATCATCGTACAGACCCATTTGTCTGTTGGATACTCTTAGTAAACTCCTAGAGAGGATAGTCTTCGACAGACTAAGTGGACTGTCAAACAGACAGTTCTGTTTTCGGAAAGTGGAGCCACAGTGGACGCCATCCGAATGGAGACAGAAGAAGAGGACAGATGTTCGTCATTGCGCCATTATGACGATCGGCGTTAAAAATGCTTTCGACAACGCTAGCCAGAAAGCTATTGCCAATGCGCTTCACAAGATAATATTACTTTTATGTAAATCAAATCTTGACCTTAAGATCTTCTGCCCAAATAGCGGGTGCTCCACAGAGTTCCATACGTGGACCAAAATGCCATGTATACTGGGGTGTTAAAGCTGAAGTCGGATTTGCAGACGATCTCGTGCTCAGAAGACCTTGCAACGGTGTCTTTAGAAAGGGTTGGCATCTGGATGGAAGGAGTCTAGCTTCAGATAGCCCAGCGTAAGACCGAAGTATTTCTCGTCAACAACAAAAGAGTTGTACCACACATGGAGATTAATGTTGAAGGACAGACCACATCTTTGAAACAGCAGCTGAAATACTTCAGAGTAATGGTCGACTGTGTGCGCTGTGCGCGCTAGTGCGCTGAAAGTCATCGACACTTTGGCCTGAAGTATGCCGAACTGCTATGGTCCAGAGAGTAGCAAGAGACGTTTCCTTACGAGCGTTACACAATCGAAACTACGATACGGAGGAGCGGCCTTAATCTATGCTCTAGAGGTAGAGCGCAACAGATCCAAATTACTGAGTACACATCGGTTGATAGTGTACCATCTCAACAGTTGCTGCCTTTGCCATCGCGGGCGTGATTCCCATTGACATCATTCCGGCGGAGGATAAAGAGTGTTTTGTAGCAAGAGCAGTTAGAGGAGTGCGTAAAACTCAACGAGCAGCGTTAATACTTAAGAGGCATGAGCAACGGAACGCAGCAACACAAAATAGACGCATAGGCTAATCATATAGCTTTCAGACTGAGTAAATTGGGGTTTTAAGAGGTCAACTTTCACTTGACGCAGTTCGTTTCGGGTCATGGGTACTTTGGGCAATACCTTCATCGGTTTAAGCTCATCAGCTCGCCATATTGCACAAAATGCGTAAATACGTATGTATCGGCAGAACATGCAATCTTTGTTTGACCCAGGTTTATGTAAGTTATAGACAATACTTACATGCAGAACTAGACAAGAGAGGCATCTATGGCCAACTGGATAAAGTGCACTCGGTCTTATGAGCCGAACTACTCGGTTGAGAATAAAGTCTTCGTCGAAAACCATTCGTGTCGTAGCGCACAAAAGGTCTCGCTAGCGTAGCATGACTATCCTTGAGTTCCATGATAATTGACTCCACATCACTACACGACGGAAAGCCAAAGATACTATCATACTATTATATTTTACCACGAGTTGATCAATAGGGCTCCTGAGTACGAAACAGGACGCACGTGGTCACGATCCGAAAACTGTCTGGGTATAATTTTGGGCCGAACGGTATCCTCGAGAACTAAAAATATCAACTTTGCGGTCTTTTTAATATTAAAGATTGACAAAAATGCCAAAAATGACACAAAAAAAAACAAAAAACAGAAAACTGAAGAAAATGACAAAAAGACAAAAAGACAAAAATGACAAAAATGACAAAAATGACAAAAATGACAAAAATGACAAAAATGACAAAAATGACAAAAATGACAAAAATGACAAAAATGACAAAAATGACAAAAATGACAAAAATGACAAAAATGACAAAAATGACAAAAATGACAAAAATGACAAAAATGACAAAAATGACAAAAATGACAAAAATGACAAAAATGACAAAAATGACAAAAATGACAAAAATGACAAAAATGACAAAAATGACAAAAATGACAAAAATGACAAAAATGACAAAAATGACAAAAATGACAAAAATGACAAAAATGACAAAAATGACAAAAATGACAAAAATGACAAAAATGACAAAAATGACAAAAATGACAAAAATGACAAAAATGACAAAAATGACAAAAATGACAAAAATGACAAAAATGACAAAAATGACAAAAATGACAAAAATGACAAAAATGACAAAAATGACAAAAATGACAAAAATGACAAAAATGACAAAAATGACAAAAATGACAAAAATGACAAAAATGACAAAAATGACAAAAATGACAAAAATGACAAAAATGACAAAAATGACAAAAATGACAAAAATGACAAAAATGACAAAAATGACAAAAATGACAAAAATGACAAAAATGACAAAAATGACAAAAATGACAAAAATGACAAAAATGACAAAAATGACAAAAATGACAAAAATGACAAAAATGACAAAAATGACAAAAATGACAAAAATGACAAAAATGACAAAAATGACAAAAATGACAAAAATGACAAAAATGACAAAAATGACAAAAATGACAAAAATGACAAAAAATGACAAAAATGACAAAAATGACAAAAATGCCAAAAATGACAAAAATCACAAAAATGACAAAACTGACAAAAATGACAAAAATGACAAAAATGACAAAAATGACAAAAATGACAAAAATGACAAAAATGACAAAAATGACAAAAATGACAAAAATGACAAAAATGACAAAAATGACAAAAATGACAAAAATGACAAAAATGACAAAAATGACAAAAATGACAAAATTGACAAAAATGACAAAAATGACAAAAATGACAAAAATGACAAAAATGACAAAAATGACAAAAATGACAAAAATGACAAAAATGACAAAAATGACAAAAATGACAAAAATGACAAAAATGACAAAAATGACAAAAATGACAAAAATGACAAAAATGACAAAAATGACAAAAATGACAAAAATGACAAAAATGATAAAAATGACAAAAATGACAAAAATGACAAAAATGACAAAAATGACAAAAATGACAAAAATGACAAAAATGACAAAAATGACAAAAATGACAAAAATGACAAAAATGACAAAAATGACAAAAATGACAAAAATGACAAAAATGACAAAAATGACAAAAATGACAAAAATGACAAAAAAACAAAAAAACAAAAATTACAAAATAAAAAAATAACAAAAAAGACAGAAAATGACAGAAAATGACAAAAAATGACAAAAGTTACAAAAATTACAAAAATGACAAAAAAGTGACAAAATGATTGAAAGGGCAGAAAATGAGAAAAAACTGCAATAATGACATAAAAGACAAAAATGACAAAAATTAAATAAAAAAAAAAACGGTAAAATAATAAAAATGGCAGAAAATGAGAAATGACTGCAACAATGACACAAACTTTGTAAACAAAATTAAAATTTAAGTAAATCTCAAAACAGTTTACAGAAGTGACAATGTCAATGATTAGTCATCTTGAAAAATATCCGGAGATATTTCGGAGCCAAACGGTATTGAGAAAATTCAAGTTTTATGAAAAAATGTCATTGGAAATCAATGTTTTGTTAATCTAAAGAAAATTCAAAAGCTTCAAGGATTGGTCTTAATAAGTTTCTTCCATCAACTAAGGTCTACAAACTGAATAGTACAAAAGAAGTACAATATTTTTTGACATTTTTTTCGGAATAACTTTTTTGCTACTATTGGTCGAAAAAAAAAACGAAAACAATCAATAAATCGATGAATTCCGAGGAACAATTTCAAGTGTCCGCTTGTCTTGGTTGTAATACCAGACAGCCAAAAATAACATAGCAGCAGTTATCATTTACTTGCATTGGTTTCGAGCGAGTTCAATTTGATTAGTAACAGGAGCGACTTGGAATGTGGCACGGAGGGTAAAAGTTTTCTCAAAACAACAAAGTTAGTATACAAAACTTGATTCGAACCGAGAGAGCTACGCAAATCCGTTTCAATTGGCGTGTAAAGGGAAAGTTTCGAGCTACCAAGAAAGTTTATCTGGCAGCGATTCAAAAACGCTAAACAAAATGGAATTAGTTTATGCTTGCAGTGGCGTTGGATCCATGGAACTGTTGGCTCAGTGTATTGCGAGAGTGAATATTCTGTAACTGAAGTTTGTGAGATTACTAATCTTTGCAAGAAGTTATAAATTTGTTTTCAGACAGTTAGATCATGATTGGCCGATGGAATTTTCAATTGAGGATATTTATTTTAATCTAAGCTTTAAAAACAAATGGAAAACAAAATAATTCTGAAACTCTCGTTCTCTGAAATATTTTGATGCCAAGCTGTTCTCCGAACCTGCAGGCAATAACCTTGTACCGCAATCATGTTAAGCGCAAATCCTCGGAAATTTTTATTCCGAGACGGTTCAACTGTCAAGAAACGACGAGGTCCTCAAACATTCCGCTGCAAAGCGTCGTTCACAACCGGTAATAAAATGTTTAATTTTTCACACCCAGTGGTAAAAATTGCGTTTTATGGAGCCAATAAAATTTTTATTGCCTCGGTCCAACGGCGATCGATTATTAACAAAAAAAAGGAAAGAGGAGCACTCTGTCAAATTTTTCCCACAGCTGTCAGTAACATGCTCCAGACAATCGGAACAACCCGCGGGGAAAACTCGTTGCTTATGTTTACTCCCAATTTTACTTTCTGCGAATCAGCATTTTCCGTTTCTGTCGGCATGATTCGTGAGGGCGAATTGTAGATTGTATATCATCAGTTCAAGAACAAGAACAAGATGATTGACGGTTCTTCAATTTGTCCGGTGAATGTTGATTGGCTACAGCAACGTGAGCAAAATGGATAGAAATTATTCCGACCGGGCACAGTGAGACTGTATACAATCAAATTTGGACATTACGATTTTTTTTTAAAATAATTGTTGAAAAATTGGAACTCAGTATTCTTGAGCTGTCAGCGACGAAACATGTTAGAAATTTTGATGAACTGCACTCGCAACGACCGAACTATTCGAGGTCTACACCGTGGCGATTGATCCGGATCGACGAACCGCGTGGCAAATGTAAACAATAATTGAGAGTCGCAAGAGAGAGAGAA
This sequence comes from Uranotaenia lowii, assembly GCF_029784155.1. Taxonomy (NCBI): domain Eukaryota; kingdom Metazoa; phylum Arthropoda; class Insecta; order Diptera; family Culicidae; genus Uranotaenia; species Uranotaenia lowii. Next base: position 161,608,581 of record NC_073691.1, on the reverse strand, counting down.
CGAAGAGTGAAATTGTAGTGTTCACTGGAAATGTTGCCAGTTGAACAGATTGGAAAGCATTAGGGAAATGATGCCAATATGATGGGTGGATAATCCAATCAAATATCAATCATTAACGTACTCTGACCTACATACATGTCTAAAAGAGATTGAATTCGATTATATTATCAGTTTTCGATACATATAGTACTCTGTTTGAAGTGATATCGTAACAAATTTTAACTTTAAATACGTTTTACGGTAGTTCTTATTCCAGTGGTTCAGTGTTTCTGAGCCGAGACGTGTCAAGATATCTTGCTGCCTGTTTCGACTTGGAATAGCGTCTTCCACTTTCAAATGCTGTAAATCCCTAAAATCGCATAAAATTCCCAAAATTTGGGTATTGTGTGAAAAGGCTCAACGAGAAGAACATAAATTTCGTTGTCAGACGCCATTTTGAAATTAAAAATGACGGCTCCAGCTTTCTTTTTGAAGCGGAAAATCACTGGAAATCTCATGAAATCCGCACAGTTCTTGTTGGTTTTGGTTTAAAAGGCTCAGTGGTAAGAATATTGAATTACGTTGCCAACTTAAAATTTGAGATGACGGCTTCCGCTTAGCTTTTAAATGCTGTAAAACACCAAAAAAATAATCAAACTCTCTAATATGGGTATTGACTAGTAAAAGTCACAATTTGGGAAGAGTTGGGGCTATGGTCCCAAGAGTGGTTTTCGTTAATTTTTTTTTGTTTTTGACATAATTGATTGTTCATTTCATTCATTCATATTCTTCCTAAATAAGAATAAACTTTCGTTTGTTTCCATGTATTTGTCATTCCAAAAATTTTCCTCTCAGAAAGCATTCATCATCATCAACATTTTCGTTGGAAAAGAAAGTGTTACCACATCCAAACTTATAATACAAGGAAAGGACGTAACCAGATCGATCCTTTTTCCGGAGCTTTCTAGCAAAGAAGAAAAAAAATGTGTGAAAAACACACCGGATCCGACCCTATCTTACCTTCGAAGCACAGAATCATATCGCAATTTCTGAGAACAAGCACGATTGGATTGCTACCGGCAGCACCAGTTTCATGACGAACGTGACTGTAGGGCGGCGAACGGTTCGATTGACAAACTTCCTCCCGTCGAGCTGCTGCGGGAAGTACTAAATTTTCAATTTCTCAAGGGAACGGAACGGAGCAAGAAAAGGTTTCTCGGGGAAGAATTGGTTTCATTTCCGGGTTCTGGTATCGAGTGATGCTGGCAAATGTTTCTCGATAAGTAACTGATGATTTATTCTTCTATTCACTTACAGGATCAAAAATGTGGGGAACTTGTCACTTGTAAGTGTTATCAATGAGAAGAGTTTGGGTGTTCTAGATAGACGATGTGTTGTGGAGTAATGTGAATCACTGTTCAAAGTAATCCAGGGCTGAAAAACAAAAAAAAACGCTCAAATGTCAAATTGGTCTCATTAAATCACTGACATTAGAATGATCATTACTTAAACTTTTTTTTAGTCTTTAAGAGAGTTTCACATTGCACAAGTTTACAAATTTCACCAAACTGAGCATGTGTTTTTCTACCGGAACTATCCACAGCAGTAGCCTAAAAACTCGGCGCTTCCTAAGCCAATTCCGTATTTATCCACCGGAAGGCTAAATAAAATCAAGCAGCAGCAGCAGCCTTAAAATCCGCGCTTCTCAAGCCACTCTAGATTTTCCACCGGAAGAATAAATCAAAACGAACAATTAGCAGCCACCAAATCTGCGCTTCCCAAGTCAATCCGTAGCTTTCCAACGGAAGGCCAAATCATATTCATCAATCAACAGCAGCCTTAAAAATCTGCGCTCCGTAAGCTTATCCGTCTTTTACCACCGGAGGTCAAATTGATCGATAGGCAGCCTTAAAAATCTGCACTTCCTAAGCCAATTCGTTATATTTTTTCGACGGTAGGCCAAATCAAAACAAACAATCCTCAGCAGCAGCCCTAAAAATCTGCACTTCCCACACCAATCCATTTTTCTCCCACTGGAAGGCCAAATAAAAAAAAACAATCAGGAGCAGCAGCCTTTAAAATCTGCGCTTCCTAAGCCAATTCCGTCTTTATTCACAAGGCCAAGTCATAAAAAACAATCAGCACTAGGAGCCTTAAAAACTCTGCGCTTCCTAAGTCCATTCCGTATTAATACACCGGAAGGCCAAATCAAAACAAACAATCCACAGAAGCAGCCTTTAAAATCTTTGCTTCCTAAGCCAATCTAACTTTTCCACCGGAAGGCCAAATCATTCCATACAATAGGCAGCAGCAGCCTTAACAATCTGCGCTTCCTAAGCCAATCCAGCTTTTGCATCGGAAGGCCAAATCAAAACAAATAATCCTTAAAATTCTGCGCTTTCTTAGCCACTTCTTCTTTTTTCACCGGAAGGCCAAATCACATCAAACAATCGGCAGCAGCCTTAAAAATCTGTGCTTCCTAAATAAACTCGTCTTTATACACTGGGAGGCTAAATCATATTTATCAATCAGCAGCAGCTTTAAAAACCTGCGCTTTCTAAGCCAATTCCATCTTCATCCACCGGAAAGCCAAAGTAATCAAACCCACAGCTGCAGCCTTAAAAATTTGCGCTTCCTAAGCCAATCCTAATTATTAAGCCGGAAGGCTAAATCACAACATACAAAAGGCAGCAGCAGCACTAAAAATTTGTGCTTCCTTAACCAATTCCGTTTTTATCCACTGGAATGCCAAATCATAACAAGCAATCAGCAGCAGTAGCCTTAAAAATCTGCGCTCTCTAAGCTAATTCGCCTTTTTCCACCGGAAGTCGAATCGATCAATAAGTAGCAACCTTAAAAATCTGCGCTTCCAAAGCCAATCGGTTTTTTTTTTCACCGGAAGGCTGAATAAAAAACAATCCGCAGCAGCAGCATTAAAAATTTGTGCTTCTTTAACCAATTCCGTTTTTATCCACTGGAATGCCAAATCAAATCAAACAATCAGCAACAGCATCCTTAAAAATCTGCGCTTCCTAAGCCAAATCCGTCTTTATCCACCGAAATGCCAAATCAAATCAAACAATCATCAGCAGCAGCCTTAAAATCTGCGCTTCCTTAGCCAATCCGGCTTTTCCACCGGAAGGACGAATCAAAACAACCAATTAGCAGTAGCAGCCTTAAAATCTGTGTTTTCCAAGTCAATCCGTAGCTTTCCAATGGAATGCCAAATCAAATCAAACAATCAGCAGCAGCAGCCTTAAAAATCTGCGCTCTCTAAGCTGATTCGCCTTTTTCCACCGGAAGTCAAATCGATCAATAAGTAGCAACCTTAAAAATCTGCGCTTCCTAAGCCAATCGGTATTTTTTTTCACCGGAAGGCTGAATAAAAAACAATCCGCAGCAGCAGCCTTAAAAATCTGCGCTTCCTAAGCCAACCCATCTTTTTCAACCGGAAGGCCAAATCAAAACACACAATCAGCAGCAGCATCCTTAAAAATCAGCGCTTCCTGAGCCACTTCTTCTTTTTCCATAGCAATGCCAAAACATAACAAACCATCAGCAACATCAGCTTTAAGAATCTGCGCTTCCTAAACCAATTTCGTCTTCATCCGCCGGAAGGACAAATCAAAACAAACAATCAGCAGTAGCAGCCTTAAAAATCAGCGCTTCCTAAGCCAATTCCGTCTTTATCCACTGGAATTCCAAATCGAATTAATCAATCCGCAGCAGCTTTAAAAATATGCTCTCCGTCTTTTTTTACCAGAATGCTAAATCCTAGAAAAACAATCAGCAGCATCAGCCTTAAAAATTTGCGCTTCCTAAACCAATTCCGGCTTTATCCACCGGAAGGCCAAATCAAATCAATCATTCAGCAGGTACAGCCTTTTAAATCTGTGCTCTTTGTGCGCCACTGTCGGGATTTTCCGAATCTCAATTTAGAAATTCACTCAGACACATCTGTCGCTCACAAGAATACCCTTCATCTTATCTCTACTGTTAACTCATTTAAAACAATCGTATCATCTAAACCTGGAAGAGTTTGAGTTACCTTTCCAACAGGGAAAATAAAAAGGATGTGGTTTACTCTCATTAGCTCTCAATGTAAGAATAAGGTTTTGTACAATATATGTAAACAAATATCACGAAGATGCGAACATGATTCGGATCGTGCTCGTGTCCAAGCGATTATACCGGATTATTTCGTGGCACTCACCCGTATCACTCACTCGTATCACCCATCCGAGGTACCTATGGTGAATCTACGTGTATTTCCTTGTTGTCTAAGTTGCCTGAAGAACGGGACGAAAAACCGGGGTGCCTCGATCGACCCATAAAAATTTAGGGCTTGGAAACACTCCACTAAAAAGACACCGAAATATTTCCTCTCTTTATTTTATTTAATTTTATTTTTAATTTAGGGTGCTCAATACGATTTATCAGTGAAAAGTTAATAATTGATCTTAGGAAACATTCCGAAAAAAAAATATCAGTGCGGTTTATCTTTTCGTGACCGTCGACACGTTACGCTTGGCAACCAAGTCCTCCCCCAAACAAGGAAGCTCGGATCGACAGACAAAAAATCAATATTGAGGCTAAAAATGGTATTGCGGTTACTGGGAAAATTTCTAATCGAGCGACGGTAGCCTTCCGTGCGGTAGGCTAGCTGGAGCAGTAAACACAGTTAAAAAATTCACTCTTACTCACTAATTTCATTGAAAAGTTAAGAAGTAAATTCTTGAATCAATCTTCAAATCATTATCACAGAGAACAGACGTACAAGCTAGCCCACGAAACTTGTGTAAAAATCCCAACACCCTTTTTGAACTAATTTTTGTTTTTTGGCTACGATTACGCCTTTTCGAAAACTGGGCACTTAAAAGTTGATTTGTAACTCTTGAACGGCGCAATAGATGACACTGTTTGCAGTCAGTTTCTAACGTATTTTTTTGGTGATAGCATTTGAAATTTTACACACTTTTTTGACGGTTTTTTGTTCGAGCTTGTACGTCTGTTTTCTGTGTCATTATTTTGCAAGAGAGGACAAAACATGAAGTCATCGGAATGAAATCACAGAGAACAGACATACAAGCTAGCCCATGAAACTTGTGTAAAATTTCCAACGATTGTTTTTATAACAATTTTTTTGTTTTTTGGCTGGGCCTTTTCGAAAACTGGCCACTTGAAAATTTGATTTGTAACTTTTGAACGGCGCAATAGATGGCACTATTTCAAGTCAATTTCTAACGTATTTTTTGAATGTCAGCATTTGAAATTTTACACACTTTTTGGAAGATTTTTTGTTCGAGCTTGTACGTCTGTTCTCTGTGATGAAATATTATTATTCTTAGTATTCATTGAGATTGAATTAATTACGAGCGTTCAAATCCCAGACAAAACAAAAAATATTGAACACTATTGAAAACACATTTTTCCATAGCCTGAGAATTAACGAATTTGGCATGACGAAGATTTTTGATGCGATAAATGCGTCTTTGATACTTTATATGCTGGTCGAATTCAATTATGCTGTCGTTAAAATGTAACAAATCGTATATGAGAAGTTAAAAAAAGGAGTTGTGTACGGATAATGATCTATTATAGGAAATAATACCATTCGCATCGCAAAAAATTGGACTGCACACTCATAACTGCGAAACTTGTGTGATCTGTCAAATCAGTATAAAATCTGTCGGTTTTCTACACGCTAACCGCTTTTCAGTTAAACTTTATACGGATAACTCCGACTGCAAAACATAGCACGAAATCCAACATTCAATGAATAATCGCTACCGTGTCGTCGAACTCTAAACTTATTTAAACAACTACAGCTTTTTTTTTTCGTGAATTTGTCCACTGATTGATCCCATCGCTAACAGTTTTTTTTTATTATTCATTTTTCCGTGATTTTGACCGCTGATTGACCAAGCTCAAGGCAAACACAATTTTTTGTTTTATAAACAATAGATAATCCGATAATAATATTTGGTATACATGTTTGTTTGACAACTTTTTGTTAAATCATCTTTAAATGTTTTCCGCTTGTTCATCCGATTTAATTTCAGTCGATAAATAATCCTTATGTAGAACAATGCTCATTTTTTTCTTGAATACTGTAATTTTTTTTACAGTGGTACCCTACGGGAGCCCAAATCAGCTATCGCAGAAATAGAAAAAAAGAGTGGATCAGCAATACAAAAACTTAAGCCCCCGGCATGATTCGATACGTTGTCTGGCTGCTCCCGGTGGGATCGTAAATCACGGCACGTACTTCATTCGTCATGCACCGGCGTTGTTTGGGGACCAGCAGTTGGTTCCGGAACCATCATCGTTAGGGCTACATGATTGGCTGTTACAACAATATTGCCAAACACGACGAACGACTTAATAAATCGAGCCGACAAGGTTTCGTGGGACAGACCCGGACGTACAGATGAAAAATAGCTGGCACATCGATGCACGTCCTTTTAGCTATAGCGTATGAAACTGGTGTTTTTTTTTATGGGCCCGAAAATTATTTTTGCTGTTCCTAAAAGTAAGCCTCTGCCACATTTTCATAATCAAACATCTGATTGCCAGCGGTGCATGATATTTCCATGTATCCGGCTTGAATATAGGATGTCCAAAAAAAAATGAGTTTATGTTATGAATCACATTTGAAAAATGTGTATAGAAAAAAAAAATTAAATGTGTCGTATGGCAATACTGTCGGCTTAATAGTTTGTAATGTTGTTAATAATGAGTGTGTTTTGTTCAATCCAAGAAAGGTCTGATGCTGTCGATCCATACCATCGGGAGGGATCCTGAACGAGCGTATCACGTCGAGAAAGTACATCACTGTGTACGAAACAGGACCACTCTCAAATTCACAATTTAGCGTAAACAATTAGATCGTCACACAAAAAGCTATCAAAAGGTAAAGCTAGGAGCCATGCGCAATGCGTCAATGAACACAGTTGGATATGTCGATGTAGAAACTCATCGTCCGGATCTTCCAACAGAGCAACGTTTTGTGGATCGAAACGATCCACAGCAGAGATTATCTACTGCATTGAGCAGAACCAAAACACTTTTTGTTTTTGTTCTCCATCTGCTTTGGTCAATTCGCAATTGAACAATAGATCGTTTGTTTTTTTTTTAACAATAGATCGACGATTCTTGATGACAGGTGATGGTGATAAACACATTACAAATGTTTACAACATCACACGGTTAACCTGAACGACTGAATCTTAGTTCGTGATAACTCAACAGTGTTGCCAGATATTTTGCGTAGATAACTCAGAATCATCACACAGAAATGAGTAGTTTCTCACTTACTAATTCAGAATAAGTACTTTGCCGGATAAAAAATATGATAACTGGAGAGTGCGACGATAGCAATCGTTAATGAATTGTGTAGTTATGTAACGACTAGACTGACGGAATATAAATTAAGATTCCACCACTGCAACGTGTGTTTTAAACAATTTAGAATATTTGAGAGCCGAACGACAAAGCCATACCTTCGATCTAGAACGAGCTGATTCGGAATGGAGAACACAACAACTACAGCGTTGTTTAAGCTGAATAAGGCCAAACATGTTGAGTTGTCTCATCGTAGCAATCGATGAGACGAATGTCTGTTGTAATTCGTCTCATCGATTGCTACGATGAGACAACTCAATTAGAAATATACAAGAAGTCAATGTAACCATGGGGATGGTTACCCTAGAAATAGACTGATAAGTTTGAAATCAATTCATTCCAAGTTCTAGCCCCGAGTAGTGAAAAAACCCTTCTTCCCACTTCCCAAATTTCTTCATCAACATGTTTTGGGCCCAGCACAAGTGGAAAGAAGGAGAAGAGTTAGCAGTCATCCAGCCTGGAGCCAAAACCAAGGATGGAAAACAAACCAGAATCCAATGGGAGGTCATCGAGACAAGAACCATAGCCACTGGGGGGTCATTGGAAGGTCGGCGAGCCGAGAACTGTGGAGGGTTGTTGAAGCAGGAGAAGCCTGGAAGATCGTCTGACCATCTCGAACACTCAGAAAGGTCATCGGAACAGGAAAATCAGTAGGAGGTTTACGAGCCAGGAGCCACGGGAGGTCGTCAGAAAGGTGATACGGAAGGTCGTTGGGCCGAATTCATTGTGAGCAGACCGGAAACCATTGGATAGTCGACGAGCTAGGAGCCAGAGGAAACTTGTCGTACCAAAAGAAGAGAGTCGGTATCACGAAAGGTCGGCAAGTCAGGAACAATGTGGTGGCCGTTAGGCAAGGAGCCACTGGAAGATTATAAGTGGAATACCACGGAATCCGGTGCGTTGAAGAGGAGAAGCCCCATCTTCAGGGGGAGCCGGCAGAGGCAGTTAGGAAAGCTCCCGGATTTTTTTCGTGGGTTTCGAATCTGCATGTGGAGGAATAGTACATTGTAGTACAAGTAGTAAATAGATGTAGCCAAAAAGATGTCAATGTTTGGTCAATATCAACGTATTTCTTTCAATTTTGCATTTAAAAAACCTGAACACCCCTCATTTTGAAGGTGTGTGTGTAGAATGTTGCTCCTATTTTGATTTTGGAATTCACTCTTTAGTTGTCAAAATGCCGTCCAAGGAAGAAGAGCAGCGTATCAAAATTTTGCTCGCGCATCGCGAAAATCCGAGCTACTCGCACGCCAAGCTGGACAAATCGCTAAAAATTGCCAAATCAACCGTTATAAAAGGAAATTTAATTGTTTGGGGAACGTTTGTCGACAGCCAGGAAGTCTGAATTGGGGTGAAATCGAAAACCGGAAGCCGCTGAGACGACAAAGAGAGTTGCCGGTAGTTTCAAGCGAAACCCTAACCTCACTCTCCAAGATGCCGCAAATAAGTTGATGTATCGTCTACAACCGTGCATCGAGCCAAAAAACGAGCCGGACTATCGAGTTACAAGAAGGTAGTGACTCCAAATCGCGATGATAAACAAAATACGACGGCCAAGGCGCGATCCCTGAGGCTGTACACGACGATGCTGACGAAGTTTGACTGCGTGGTAATGGACGACGAAACCTACGTCAAAGCCGACTACAAGCTACAGCTTCCGGGACAGGAGTTTTATACGGCAAAAAGAAGGGGAAAGGTAGCAGATATTTTCAAGCACATGAAGTTGTCGAAGTTTGCGAAGAAATATCTGGTTTGGCAAGCCATCTGTATCTGTGGCTTGAAAAGCAGCGTTTTTATAGCTTCGGGGACTGTCAACCAAGAAATTTACGTGAAAGAGTTTTGAATAAACGTCTGTTGCCTTTCCTGAAGAAACACGGTTGTTCCGTACTGTTTTGGCCCGATTTGGCATCTTGCCATTACGGTAAAAAGGCCATGGAGTGGTACGCCGCCAACAACGCGCAGGTGGTTCTCAAGGACAAGAACCCTCCCAACACGCCAGAGCTCCGCCCAATTGAGAAATACTGGGCTATTGTCAAGCGGAACATACCAATTAAACTTGAAAAAAAAATTTAATTTAATTTTTTAAATGAACGATTCCACCGATTAACACGCGTTTTCCCTTGACCAAATTTTGACCGTATCAGTGTGTTCAATTTTGAATGTGAAAGTACACGCTTTCAGCCGACTCCTGCGTTCTTCATGGGTGCGACATTTTTCACCGTGGTGTATTTTCGCTCTCTGAATTTGATTTCGAAATTCTCTACGGCGGCCCTGCTCTAAATCTGCTTAGTGAATCTCTACCGAGAATCGAAAACCGAGCTCGTCGGTGATTATCGGATTATATCAAGTGGGATATAATCGCAACCCACTCAACTGTCGCAACTCAACTGTCGCACGAAACCCCATAGTTCAAGCTGTGTGTATAAAGGAGGTGTATCGAGATCTCATATTCCCGATTCAGTCATTTTGGTTTCGCAACTGTGGAATTCGTGGAGTTTGTTTACTAACAAAGCTCTCAGTTCAAACGAATTCACCGATGTTTACAATCAAATCAAACTCACTGAACCTCACAGTGCTCTCCTCGCCTAATTACTGGCAAAGTCAGAGAACTTTGTGCTTTAATAACCTTGCTATAGTCCACAATCTTTGGCCGAAACGGTTCCGTAAAGGGGGCCATACATTACACCACATTTGCACAAATTCGATGAAATTTTGTTGCTGCGAATACGATTGCATCGTGTATGGCACTGTTTGAGTGAACGCGCAAGCGGTCTGAGTGAACTCTTTGTGGCATAGTGTATGGTGTTGCTTGTACAAATTTTAGCATATCGCAGCTATTTCCCATGAGATCAGCTGGTCATACATTACAATACATTTGTGCAAATGCGATGCCATTCGATGAAATTCTGTCGCTGCGAATACGATTTTCATCGTGTATGGCACTGCTTGAATGAATGAGCAACCGTGTTGCGTGAAATCGATCCGGAAAAAAAAATCGGGGGTAGAGGTGTTTTTTTTTGTTACTGTTTTAGCCAGCAATCGTTTGAGTTAGCGGAAAATATGTTTATATCGTGGGTGGGCATGCAAAGATGTAAACAGGCGTCATGGGATTATCGAATTTTTACCCGCATTTGTGTTAAGCGGGCCATAGACTACACCACATTTGTACAAAATGCGATGATTCCACTACGAATGTTTGATTTTATGCTCGCCCACACACGATACAAACAAATTTCGCGCGAACACAAACGATGGCTGGCGAAAACAGCAACAGCAACAAACAAAAAATCACCTCCGACCTGGCTGGGGCTGAGTAAATGGCCTGAAGATTGTACATACAGCACCATACACCATGCCACAGAGGGTGGTTTGTACAAAATATTTCGATCCCGACCGATTTTACTCAAACCGTTTGCGCGGTCATTCAAGCAGTTCCATACACGATGCAAATCTTATTCACAGCGACAGAATTTCATCGCATTTGCACAAATGTGGTGTAGCCTATGGCCCGCTTTATATATGGATGCTTAATGTTGAGAACTTGTCTCTCATGCATTTTGATAGCTCTGACTTCAGAGGTTTACTCACATACATACATACATTCCTAGTACTTTTTTTGTTAATTGGTGGTTTTAGCCATACATTACGCACATTTGCACAAATGCGGTGAAATTCGACAAAATTTTGCCGCTGCGAATACGATTTGCATAATTTATGGCACTGCTTGAATGAGCGCGCAATCGGTCTGAGTGAAACCGATCGGAATCAAAATTTTTGTGCAACCACCTTTTTTTTGGTTTATATTTGTAGTAGGAAAGCAGGCTGGGACCATGGTTTGTCCAACTCGCCAAACAATCATCATTTGTGGCATGTTGTATTGCTGCTTGTATAAATTTTAGGCCATTTTCTCAGCCTCAACTAGAGTAGAGATGATTTTGTTAAATTAGGTTGCTGTTTTGGCCAGCTTGCGTTTGCTCTGGCTATGTTTGTCATGAAATCATCGAATTTGTACAAGCATTTGTGTAATGTATGGTGACCTTAACGCTGCAGCACTTGAGCAGGAGCAAACATGGATGAAGTAGAAGGTAAGGGATCTTTTTTTTTCAAACGTGAGGCTATCGCTTGCAATAGAGTTTCAAAATAAAACTCACATGTATGCAGAAAGTTTCAAACTGGTGCTACCGTTTGAAATAATCAACAGCTGAAACGTAAAACAAACAGCTGTAATGGTTGCATTATTTCGGAATAAACTTCTCACAAGTTTGCAGCCGGGAGCTGAACGGCACCAAAAATAAACACAGGATTCAAATAAAATTGCACTGCGAAATGATTATGCCTCCTGTTGACATTAGCGGTTCTCAGTTTTCCCAAAACTACCCTACTTATTGTACGCTGCTGCTGCAGAGGAAGTTTTATTCATAATATTTGCATGGCCCTGTGGAAACCACCTCTTTTCCAGCACCATCAGGTTCCGGAATTCCATCGGAACGCTTTCGTTCCGGCACAACTGAATTAAATATAAACATTAACTTGAGCAGAGCGTGTCGATCTTTTATTTTTTTAAATGTATGTAAACTTCATTTTTGGCGAACCATCGGCGAATATCCGTTTTAGTATCAATAAGGACACTATAAAACCGTTCAATTTATTTTTTTCGAAAATTCCATCCAACACGGTCCTGTTGCGCAAAGTAGAGGGAATCATTTTAATACAAATTTATTTTTAAGGTAAGGTCACTCGAGTCCCATTTTTCGATTTTCCTTGAAAGCACTTTTTACGATAAATTATGAAACATTCGGATGTATGAAAAAAGACGGCTTTAATACACAAAGCGGTGAGACTTTGAAGTTTTCCGAATACTCACGACATGCATCAGCTGCTGTTGCTGCTGACAAACAACTTCAAGTTTAGACGATACGATGGAAAGGAGCTTCTGCGTTTCGCAGAAACAACACATTCGAATAAACATTTTGTTTTTCACGTTTCCACAGCCGAAACAAAAACGGTTTCAGCAGAAACCGTAAGTAACCGGAAGTAAGAATCAGATAGAGTCAGGTTAGGATTATTGCTGATGCTTGATGTTACAATAACAACATCCCCCTCGTTGATTTTAAAGGGATTTGTTCAACAAGTATATTTTTGTTCTTTTAAAAATAATTCCTTTACCGTTTGTCTGTAAGACAACGCACTTTTGATTACTTTTCATTGAGTTGCCTTTTACCTCTCAGAGTCTATTTTTAACGCATTATTTGGTTGTTCACGTCCATATAATGAAGTTCCGATTCAAACACCCCACCTCTGCATTTCGTTGTTGGTAAAACTTTCGTTGAATTTTTGCTCACGTTCTAGCACCGGAATGCATTCCCAATTCAGCAAACATACTGTGCGAAAAAGTACAACAAAAAAACCCGCGAATGATGGGACCGAATATTTTATTAGTGGCCGACAACTTTCAGCCAAACCGCGATAAAAAAAAACTAACCAAAACAATGTTGACTGAGTTGGTTTCTGTTTTTTATTCTGATGTCGTCCAAATGTCGTCCGAACTTCAGCCTTTTTTGCATCGATGAATGGGGCGGCGGAAGGTAAAAATGTATCTTCATTTGCAATTTAGTTGAAGGATGAATCGAATATTTATCCCGTTTCATTCGTTCGATGACACTTCAATCGATGAGTTCGGGTGAAATTTATTTTTATGGCTCCATCGATGTTACAAATGCAAGCACTCGGGATGGTTGGTTTTGGTAAAAGCTATTTAATCAACTGGTTTTATTGAATCGATCATATTATAATCAGAGGTGCAAGTCTCAAGTGATCCTATCTTCGGAGAATATTGTGAATTTTAATAAAAATTTTAGAAACGTCGCTGGTGAACTGGCAACAAAACACAGACTTCCGACAATCTAGTACTTCACTTTTCTTTGTCGGAAGTCTTTCGGAAGTCGGAAGTCCGGACATTCGAAGTAAAATTTTGTGCTGGCGTTATTACATTACACTTTAGTTGCAGTGAGTTGGAGTGAGGTTGTTTTGATCTGTAAAGCACAAATGCAAACCGAATGCAAAGAACTAAACTATAAATCATTAGAACAGTTTATTTATGAAAATTTGTTTAAGCTGAGCTCCAGAATTTGATTTTTTGGAAGAAATGTTCCTATGGATGATTTTAGATGCATATTCAAGCCGCACGGTAGGCATCCGTGACAGGGCAGCCGTGTCGGGAAGAGCGCTGAATATCTATTGCGAGTTAGGGGGAATTCACAAATAATAAGAACCATAGACAAATTAACTGAAAAAGTTAAAAGTCTCTCTAATTAAATAAAAAAAAATAATAATAATAAGAAGTGTGTCCAAAGGAAGGCTAGATAATAAAGTGTGCATATGTGTGTGAAGTCAGCGAGTTGGGATGACAGCTGAGAAAATTACTGCGAATTGTGGGAATCCATGAAGATGTTCCAGACAAGAATGAACGAGTAAACTCAAAAAAGTTCTCTCAGTAGACTCGGCTAAAATAGCCCCAGTCAGGCCGCGCTAGTCTCGGAGTGATTCACAGATTCGGTTTTATCGACGAGATATTTCGAAAGATGATTTCCGATGGATAATCCAGCTGCACAATGTAAATTGTGTCGTCGAATACAGAATGAGAATGAAGCTTAAGAAAAAGTTTACCATCATAGGCACTTAACAGTAGTTGTCAGCACCCTGTCAAAAGGTGGCCACTTAGTGTTGCCGAGAATTTAAGACATTCTGCTTTCCAACTGAAAAAAGTTAGGTGCTTCTGCTTACTCTGATTCGACAGGTGCGTATTAACAGTCGACGTTTGGCTATTGACAGTTTTTTTCAACACCTAACAGTAGTGTGTAGAGGGGATGTCATCCAACTTTCTCTCCGAAATCAGACTCCCTATCTTCGTTTTTGAGGAGCGTATTAAAAGCTCCTGCTACTCATGTGAGGAGTGCCTGGTGTTATGAACGCCAAAATATTTCGTATCCGTATTGCTGAACTGGTGTTGAAGAAGAGCAATGAAACTGTATCCGTTTCGTGATTTTCAAGAATACTGTTTAGTAATGACAAAAGGTTCCGTAGTTATTGGAAGCCCCGCAGTGAGACGTGCTAACAGTCCTAACTTCTCTTTTTCTCACGTCTCACTGCAACACCGTCCCGCAATAGACGAGAGATCCAGAGAGCCGAACTGGAAGGAAAACAAACGGCAAAATAAATTGATCATAAGTTTCCAACCACACACGAGCGCGTACGTGATTTTTATGACCCGTCCGAAAACCCCAACTGGGTAAAAAAAAGTTGTTCCCCCACGATGGGAAAGTTGAAGTGGAGCAAAGTGTTCTCCAGTGAAGTGAAGCAAAGTGGTTCGAAGCTAGTTTTACAGTCCACTAGCAAGTTATCGAACAAATACCTTACACTGAAGGGCCAGTCAATGTACATCTATAATGTACTTCCTTGCTTCCTCAATCGCTCCTTCCGCCATTTTGGTTACTTGTAACCACAGAGCAGGTAAAGAATCCCAACAGAATCTAAGAAGGCCACAAGGCTCCTCAGAAGTTTCCACCACAGCCTTTCGTTATCGTTGTGCAAAACTAAATCCCATCTACTTACTACATCCTTCAAACAATTGGACGGTCCGCAAACATAAAACAGCTATCTGGACGTTCGAAATCGTCAAATTGTCAGAGTTAAACCATTGGGATTCCTGCAGTCCACAGCTTATCAGAGGCATTCGCGAGACTGGAAGTTGAGCTGTGTAGCACTGGAACTACCAGCACCAATCGCAACCATGAAATACCAGACAGAACGTCAGTGATTGATGTCACATTTGCGATGTCACATTTCACATGTGTGAAGACTACACACACAGCAATCACCGAAATCCTGTGATGCGAGGCAACCATCGGTCCAAGAGCGGAGATTGGAGACCAAAGCTTTTGACCAGGAAGTCTGCGTCGAAGCTATAACATGCAGGGAGCATCGCAAGTGCAAATTGCTGAACAGCTTACGAAAGTGATAGTAGCGGTGTGAGACATGACTATGCCGAAGTAAGTATATCCAAGTGGTGGCGACAACCAGCTTGCTGGTGGACCTCAGAAATTGTCAAGCTGCTTCTACCTGAAAGCCAGGGCCGAGCTCAACGGGTGAGAAGCTATGTCGACAAAGAAACAAGAGGTGCTGCTTATCGAGCAGCCAGGGTAGCACTCAAGCGAGCTATTCGGACGAGCAAGGAGAACTGCTACACTGTAACAGAGCGTAGATGACATACCGTGGGGCCAAGTATATAGAGATGCAATAGCGAGATCCGGTGGCCCGTGGTCATCATCGAAAAGTGTCCGGATTGAAGGAAATCGTTGCGTTTCTTTTCCCGGAGCATCGCCCGACACAGTGGCCAATAGCTCCGTACGACGCGGGAGTCCAGGACATCGAGCCAGTGACGAACGAGGAAATTGTGCCCAGCTAAGAAACTTGAGGTGAATAAGGCCTCAGGCCCGGACGGAATCCCAAATTCAGTGGCGAAAGTGGCAGTACAGATTATTCCAAATACTTTCAGAGTGGTGTTACAGAGGTGTCTCGAGGAGGGATTTTTCCCCAACCTGTGGAAAACTGGTGTTACTTCCAAAATCGGGAAAATCTTCAGAGCATATGTCATCGTACAGAACTATTTGTCTGTTGGGTACTCCCTTGGCGAAACCAGTTTGTTTTGGTTCCCACTCGTTCCTTGCAATTCACAATTGCGAACAACAGAATCGATGACTGCTAATGACAGCCGATGATGGTAAACACTGTACAAATGTTTGCATCATCACACGGCTAAGCAAGACTACTCAAGTTAGGTTCGTGGTAACACAATAGTGTTTCTAGATCTTCTGGGTGAAGGTATCAAAGTTCTCATTGCGAAATCAGTACTTTCCCGGTTAGGGAATATGAGAAGTGTAAAGTAACAAATAGCCATCGCTAATGTACTGCCGTTGGAAGCATAATTGTCACATGTTACAAAAAGGCAAAGCGAGAAAAACGCAATCGAAGTTTCACAGAAACACTTTGCTGTTATCGCACAGTTTCGTAATTTATGTTGACTTCAAAGCTGTACACTGCAAATTTTTGTTCGGTTATCTAATTGCTGGATTTTTCAGCAATCGGTTGTGTTCTTGTCATTTTTGCTGAAAAATCAGTAATCGGTTTTCAAATTGCTGGACTTTCCAGCAATTGATCTAGTTTGTTGGAAAATCAGCAATCGAGTTGTCACATTATGGAGTCTGTTTGTTTTCGTACGCTGAAGCAAGGTGAGACTTTATTTTACGAATTTTGGTTGGATTAATATAATTATTTTTATTTTCCTCTATATTCTAGCAACCAGACACAAGTCAAGGGTGAGTTTTTATTGGACAGATTTCATAAAAGATACTAATCAGAACTCTTTTCTCAGGTAGCGAATGATCAACACTCTGGCACAAAGCTGCCACCCCAGAGCCGGTGTTGGAAAATTTAAAAAAAAAGTTCTTGAAAATAAACAAAACACAATTTAAAAATAGAATAAACTAATTCTTTTTCATTGCTCTTATATGCACAGCCAGTATTCAATATTTAATTCAGAATTGAAATATAAATTTGGTAGGGGAGAGTGGGGTATCGTGGGCCATGGGGAAACGTGGGCCACTTTTAATATCTCAGATGTGTGTTGAGATAAAAATCTCAAACCAACTGTCATCGTCGTCGCTTTGCGTGAGCATATATTCCTATATGTTTTTGACTGAAATACGCATCATATGCTTCTTTTATTTATCAAGCTAAAAAAAGTTAGAAAAATTTCCTTGCATAATTAAAAAAACACCCGCTAATTTCATCGATGGGGAACCTAAAGTGCATAACAGAAATATCCTTATACGCTCATGATCTTAGTTTTGTCATGATCTTTCACGTGGAAAAGGAATTTTTGATGAAACATCAATAAGTCACACAAACGCAACCAATTTGCAAATCATAGCTTGTGGGGAATCGTGGGCCACATATCTTGAACCATCTATATTTTTATGTTTTTATACACATTCAGAACTTAAAATACGTTTTACCTATCTGCAAAGTTTTCTCATGCCAAATGAAGAGTTATGAAAAATATTTTGTCCATCTTATATAAGAAATTTTGCCAAAACGTTCGCGAGCTAGGTTTTGGAATCTATGCGATCAATACACAGCTCTCTTTTTTATTTCACCATCTGAAATTGCTTTTAAATAACGAAATGAATAAGGAAATCACAGTTTGGGTCAACTCATAAACTTTGCATGTTATTTGGTCAATTTGGATTTGGTGGCCCACGATTCCCCACCATTTTTCAAAATCCAAAAAATATTGCTTTTTTTCAAACAGCCAGAATTCGAGGAAAATAACTTATTAAAACAATTTAAAAAATACCTTATGATACCTTGAAAATGTAGAAAACCATACCATTTTTTATTTTCATTTTATCTTTTATAATAAAGAAATTATGGACCAACGAAAAAAAGTGGCCCATGATTCCCCACTCTCCCATACTAAATACAGCCGGTTGTTTTGAAAGAAATAGCTGGTTTCCAGCAATCTGGATTGCTGATTTTCCAGCAATTTGAATTGCTGGAAACCAGCATTAACGTTTGCTGTTTTTTCCAGCAATTTAAATTGCTGGAAATTTTGCTGGAAAGTCAGCGGGACAAAAACCAGCAAAATTTTGCTGGTTTCCAGCAAAAAAAAATTTGCTGTGTACACACTAAGATTGCATTTATCCCGCTCGGGACCATGATTCTCCGTATCACAGGAAAACTGCTCAATTCGAACGAAGTTCGCATGGGAACTCACCTGAATCTCGGTACGCTCCATCTCTCCTGAAATCTGAAACAAATTTGCTACGAGAGCACAGGAACTAAAAGTATCCCCGTGAATTCAGGACAGAGTTCTCCGTAATCATGGGAGACATAATTCTTGTCAAATTTTCTTTCTCTTTCTCTCCTGTATGAAAAATCAACACGTTTGTTTTCTCTCGCTTTCACATGTTCAAAGAAATAAAAACTGCGAAACATTTTGACTCGCCATTTTTTCTTCCAGTTTTCGTTTATTGTCGATACTCGTGTACAATTTTTTTCCGCAGTAGTTTCCTATGAAAAAAGTACTGGAAGTGAAAATTTAGCTGATGCCAACGGATAAAAATCAAATCGATGCTTTCGTGTGATCGGTATCAAGTTCCAGTGAAATTTGCGATTGACTGAGGATCTTGAATAGAAGATTCATACGACTGGTAGGAGGATTTAGGGGCCAATTTCTTGCGCCCCGGTTCAGGATCTTTTGTTATGATTGGTCGATTCAGCTTGATTCAGCTGCTGACATGGGCTCGGAACGCAAGGATTCTCCAGTTTTGCACGATGCAGCGGTAAGTATCATTGCCATTTGGCGTTTTTGTAAATATTGTAACAATTTGTTTTCTTTATTTACAGAAGAACAGTCCCGCAGGCGTGTTGTGATGGTTAAAAAGTGTCCACAATGAAAAAATATATTGGTTAAAATATGTTGGTTGAAATATTTGAAAATAAATTTGAATTGTTTGGATTAACTTAGTGTTTTGTTTTCATCAAACCGTGCATTGGAATTAAATTTTTAAAAATTGAAGGGGGAAAGGATTCCTTCATTCACTACAAATCTCAGAAGAAAGTCGTTTCGAGCTCCCGGAAATATTTGGAAACTCCCTGCAAATTACAGGAAAACATCGTTCAGAGCCTACAGGTGATTTTGACAGTTGTTTTCCTGAGCTGTTTTTCTGACCTGAAATCGTCCTGTAATTTCAGCTGTTGAAAATACAGGACAAAATCGTCCCGATCACAGGAGAAAAGATTAAGTGTGTAGATCTCTAAAGTATACTTCTATCATATGAGCCTCGATCAAATTTTTCGAAAATGAACTGTTTTTTCAATGAAAATCCTTGTGTGACATTTATGCCGCGAAATTCTATAAACCGTCGAAAATGGACGCATATTTGTCACACCACGAACATTTTCCCAGTAGTTGTTTGGTTTGGCATTTCGTGTGAGGCTCTTGTATTTTATTCGTGAATGGAAGCTTAAATTGAAAAAATCAGGTCTGAATCGGATTATTTGAAAGCGTACATTATCTGGTGACAAACATGAAGTCTTTAGCGGGTTCGATCAATAAAACGGCACGGGGGAGCAATTTGCGGCAGCTCACTTTCTTTACAGGAAGCAAAATTTCTTCAACTAATTGTCAGCTGCCGTGCTGAAAATGTCGCAACCTCGTTCTCTACCAGAAGAGGACAATCAATCCGTTTGAAATGAATACGGTCCTGGGACAAGTTCTGGATGAAGTTACTCTGGCGGAATAGTTCGTAAACATTAAAAACAGACATCTCCGGTATTTAGCGAAGTGCGTCAAAATCAAAAACTCAAAGAAAAGCCAAAACCAAGTTAAAACCACCGACAACATATTTGTTCGCTTTGACGATTTACCGACCACGATTTGCATACCTTTTTGAAAGGTTTCGTTGATATTTCAGGGATGGGGGGTCCAGCCGATCCCAAAACAATCAAATAGCTCTTTTTTATTCTGAACATCAGTTTTGTTTACCTTTTTGTACAAGAGCGTCCACAAACTCTCATAAGAGTTCCTTTTTGTGGTCACACGATTGGTTTGGAATATGTAGATCAAAAGTATGTTACTTTTTTCTACACCTGGTTCGATTCATTATTTTTCTTTTGAGATAAAAAAATAAAAACCAAATTTTTGCTGGGAGTTTATGGAGCTGTCAAATTTTGAACGTGTTTTTCACGAAACAGTGATGACGATTTTCCCTATTATTAATTCGATACCGAATTGCTCATTTTGTACAAAAGTAATGCCTCATCAATAATATTGCTTAAGTTATAGAATCCGGGATGATAATTCGAGTCTTGGTCAGGATCTGAATCCAGATGTACAAAAGATTGTGAGTTTAGGACAAGGACCAGGACTCAAGATTCAAGATAAGGATAAAGTTTTTAATATCAGAGATAGGAATTAGGATTCGATTGCACTAGCTAAGTCCAAGTTGAAGGTCAGAATATAGGATCCACAAAAATGCAAGTTAGGGGTTGAAAATTCTGGATCAAGAACAGAATCTATTTGTTTGATAAGAAAATAGGATAAGGACCCAAAATCAGATTCCGAGATCAGGTTATTGAACTAATACACAGTTGAGTTCCGAATCAGGATTCGAACTAGTTCCAGATTAGAGTCTGAAGGAGCTTTTGTTGGCATTCGCCGATCAAAGCAACACACGCAGTGCAACGCTAAGAGATTTTCGTGTATATAAACAAGCGGGTTACGCAAAATAAAGTCATTCCAGTTTTAATCACAGAACAGTGTGTTTGTTTTCTCTCTCCTTTCCACTCCGTCCGAAAGTGCTCCCTGCTGATGGCTCTCTAACAGGTTATGGGCCCAGCACTAGTGGAAAGGAGGAGAGTGGTATCCAGCCAGGAGGAAGCCAATGGAAGGACAAGTCAGCGCCGGAAATCCAGAGGAACGTCGTCGAGCCAGAACCGTGTGAGGTTGTTGGACCAGGAGCCTGGTAGGTTGTCGGACCGGGAAGCCAGCTGGAGGGCGGCAAGCCAGGAGACACGGGAGGGAGGTCGTCGGACAGGTGAGACATTGAGAGAGGACTGCAATCACTGGTGGTTCGTCGTGCCGGAAGCCATGGGAGGTTGGCGGACAGGAACCGTGGAAGGTCGTGAAGTTGGAGGCCAAGGGGTGGTCGTCGGACCAGAAACCTCTGGTGGACTCACGAGCCGGGAACTACGGAAGGTCGTCAAGCCGGTGCCATGGAAGGGTGTCGGACCGGGAAGCCAAGAGGAGGTCGTTGGGCTGGTACCACTGGGAGGCGTTAGGCCTCAGGAGGAGCGTCGAAACGTAGAGCAACGCGGCTCGAAGGTTGAAAGGGCGTCGAGCCACGAGGAACGCTATCGAAACGCAAAAAGAACGTCGGATAGGACATAGGTTGTCGTCGAGCGAGTCGGATGATGGTCGTCGAGCGAAATCGGAAGAGAGTCAAGGCAACGATTATGGTTCGGTGCGATTCAGAGACATGAAAAGCGTGTGTTGAGGAGGAGTGTTGGCATTCGCCGATCAAAGCAACACACGCAGTGCAACGCTAAGAGTTTTTCGTGTATATCAACAAGCGGGTTACGCAAAAGAAAGTCATTCCAGTTTTAATCACAGAACAGTGTGTTTGTTTTGTCTCTCCTTTCCACTCCGTCCGAAAGTGCTCCCTGCTGATGGCTCTCTAACAGCTTTAGGATCTGAAAAATGATGATTGTTAGGTTCCGGTTCAGAATTAGGATCCGGAACCTAATCCTGACGAATTTTTGCGTTTGACATTGGTTTGATAGTGTAGCATAATATGGTGAAGTCATAAAAATTGAGGAGGTTGAGTGCCACAGCCACAAAAATAATGTACAATAAACACTGACATTTACCGAAAAAGGAAATTTTGTCAACCCTTTTCCAATATATGAACAATCTTAACAACCATGCAGTAATGTGTTAATAATTTCAAACAGATATTTTCTGTTAATCATGAACGATAATGTGTTTCTCTTCTTACTGAGTATAAAACCCCTAAAATTTAATCATTGGCAGAATGATTAAAATTAAAGAGACAGACACTTATCCTTCCCACTTATCAACATGGTATTACGGGCAACAAGTTTGACAGGCAGGCTAACTTTTAGATCCCCTTAAAAGCTCCCCAAAACAGGCAGGGATAGTTGTCTGCCGGAGCCATTGAGGATACTGTTTCATCTCTGCTCATATCGGTATTTTTTATTTATTTTTTTATACTTAGATCGTTTTGCCATTAAGACTTGTGCCAACTAATACAGAAACAAGTTGTCCAGGTCCTTTCTCCTCGACAAGGTGGACAACTGAAGTCATGTGTTTTCATAAATTTTACTACTTCAGTTTACAATATCAAAATTTTAAACGATAAAATTGTTTTTCAAACAAAATTACGTTAAATTTTTTCCATGGATTCGTACCACTCAACCCACTCTAGAATGGTGTGATAATGGACTCATAAAATATGTAAAGTGATCTTCAGCAAACACACATTTTCAGCACACATGGGGTGTCACTTCCGGTTGTGGTGCGAGGGAGATACTGGAACCGGGTAGCCAGAAAAACGACAAAAAAGTTTCCCCCTGACGTCTTTCCATTCGAATTTATTTCTGCGATAGTTTAGGTTGAAGTGGCCGAAAAAAGAGAAATCCGAAGCCAAACAGTAAGAACACATCCGGATAATATATTTCCCCCTCGGGAGAAGGTATCCCTCCGTATTCAGCCACTTTAGGGGAGCTCCTGCCGCATCCGACTAGCTCAGACTATCAGCAGTCCTCAAAAGAGGCTCCGGGATGTGACTGAATCTATGCCTAGACTAAAGTTCATACACCAGCATCGACCTGCACAGACCGATATCTCCTTGCTTCCGTCTCTCGGGGGAAGATTTGTTCAGTTTGCTTTCGGTCACCGGCTTTGGGAAGGCATAATTTTGCATTAGTGTTCGGATAATAAAACCCTAGTTTGGGAATAGAAATGTAGGTTGTGGCTGACTGTAACGTGTACCTACATTCAGTCACTTACTATTTTTGTTGGATTCGGTTTGCCAGCTAGAGGGTCAACATTACCTGCAACGAAAGGAAAGAGAATGAGAGCGGCCGTTAGTCAAATTATATGGGCTGGAATCGTTTGAAAGGGTGATTCTATTGTTTGTTCTATCTGAGAGTTTGATTGAAAGGCCGTTTTGTTGAATCAACACTCTCCGAATTGAGGGGCTGTAAAGAAGAACCATCGACAATTATTTCAACATGGTATGGTATCCTCAGGAGCTGCAACAGACCTATTTCAACTTGTTTATGCTCAATAGCTTCTTCCTATTAGCATGTTCAAAACATTTATTTGAATGCTGTCAATCGTATTTTTGACGGTCGCCATAGAAAAAAATCTTCTTATAATGATTTAGCGTTTAATTTGCAACAACCTATGCCCACTGCTGGCGTTGAAACATTTATTTCAAGCATTCATTGTTTTCCTGAGAATAATCAATCCTAAAGTTTTCAAATAAACAGTGTTGGAAAATCCTCGACAATTTGCATTGTACCGTTGCGTGAGCAGATACCAAAACCAACACGATACCTTTCCATTAGAAACTTGGCGAAAAAGGTGCTGGAACAGGGTACCTACTTTGAAACCATATTTATTCAGCAAACCCCCCCCCCCCTGGGCCTCAGCAACCGGTAGTAGTGGAACGGTTTGTTCAGGCTTTGCCAGCATCCTGCTTCGGTAAAGGTAAATATGAAGACAACAGCCGCATTCCCCCGGAGAGGATAACATGGACATTCGACCTTTCATGTTGATCTAGCCCCGGACCATTAGCACCGTTCAGATGAAACCGAAGGAGCGGGTAGGGTGGATCTCGGAAGGAAAAAGTTTTTTTTCTGAGTAGTTTTTGAATCCAATGAAAACTATTAATATCGCTTATTTCGGAATTTAAATCTCTTTTAACCGTTTCAATTCAGTAGACCGGTGATGGAAACATTAGGAGCTACACTTCAAGGTACGGAATCATGACCGTTGACACGGTGGAGCGGGGGGTGGGGGTTGGAGGTTAAATAACCCCCCCTCCCCTTGATTGTTCAGAAAATCAAGCGAGGTGTTCTACTCCAGGGGTGTTATACTCCTCATAACAGCTCAATGTGTTCTAAAAGCACAATGTGAACGCAAGCTTTCTAGAACTGCGCGCACGGCGATAGAATATCTACTGCTCGCTCTCTTACTGCGCGCCGATAATCGAATTTTCTGAGAGGTTTCTCACAATGATGAAATACACAATGAGCTGATTCACTCTGCTCAATGTGCTGCTCAATGTGAACTCTGGCTTTAGAAATTTGCCAAGCACTTTTCTTCGTTTTATTTTTTCTTTTCATCGAAAGAAAATAAAAACGATCATCGTTCGTCCAGTCCGGCACGAAGACACACCGGCTGCTTGCAAGGAAGAAAATAACTCATAAACAAGCAACAGCAACAACACAAACGAAGTTCGGTCGGGCTCGGCCTGCCGGCTGCCGACCAGCGATGCCACGAAAGCAATACCATCAATGTATTTAGTTCTGTTAAATTGGGACATGTATGGACAAAGATCAGACTTATTTATGATCCAGATTTTTTTGTGGCAACGGTGTTCGGCAGCCGGCAGGCCGAGCCCGCCCAAATTTCGGCTGTGTTGTTGCTGTTGCTTGTTTATTGCGGAAGAATGCGCTTTCGTTTGTTGAATTCAGCGTTGTGGTGATATACTGGTACACATTGTGCAGCTCAATGTGTTGAGGGCTACCGCTGCGTAGCTCAGTGATTTGCTTCGATGTGGCACATTGATGGACAGCTAGCTCAGGCAGTGCTCGGTTTTGCTCTCTCAATGAGCTATGGAAAAAATGCACATTGAGCTCATTGTGTGAGCGAATGACACCCCTACTCTACACTCATTTTTTTTAGATTCTATCTATATATGTATAAGACAAAGAGAGAGACAGAAATGTACGAACACGCAAAACTCTTCACTGGATCATCCGATTTGCATGGGATTTTTTTTGTTGTGTTCGTCTTCACGCGAAGAAAAACACAACGGAGAGTTAATTTCGAAAATGTGTTTTTTCGTATCAAATAAAAGTCATGGCACCCAATTTCCACCTTTATTTATTTTTGGTTGATTTTAAGAAGATGTTTATCCAGTCAGTTCGAGAATTGAATGTTATCAATTTTGTGATTCCAAGTAAATTGCATCACTATCATAAGAACGGATTGGAGAATCAGAAAACATTGAAAAATGCACACTACCTTTTATGCTCAGTGGTTAAACGGAACTTTTCCAAAGTTTAGTTATATAGGACTTTAACTTGATATTAGATCCAACGGTCAGTTTCAAAAGTCAGAAAAAACGATCGTAATCAAAAATATCATCAAACTTGAAAGAATATAAAAAATATCATTTAAGTAAAAAGCAAGCAACCTAAAATTTCGAAACATTTAAGTATAGAGAAAAATCTGAACCAATACACAAAAAAAATCTATCAAGTACAAGTGAGCTTAAGAATATAAACGCTTGAACTCGATTAACAAAAATAAAATCAAGATCAAAGAAAATCAGCTTTTGAATTTACTTTCAAATAAAACTGAAAATCCAGATTCGTAAAGCCAAATTCAGAATATTGATATAAATTAACAATAAAATTCAGAATTAAATTTAACTGTGTGGATTACAGTTTCTTATCTTACGATCATAAACTAAAATTTTAAATGGTTTGTGATTGTTTTGAATTTTTATTCCAAATACTCAAAATAGATTTGCCTTCATTCAAGGTTTCAAATGCTAAGAGAAAAGTCATCCAAAAACATGACAGTTTAAATTTTTTTTTTAATTTCCTAATTTTTAGTGCAATTTGCCAATCCCTAGCTGAACATTGAAAAAAGATAATGATGACACAAATTTTAAAGACATTTTCAAACATTATATTGATTAGATAAGTATTGCTGTAAAATGAGATAAAAAGTGACTTTTCCTGAATTGTTAAATATTTGTCAAACTCAGCTCTGTCAATTTACAATAAGATTCAATAAAGTCCGAAAAAAACGACATTTGAAATAATGAAAAAAAAAAATTAAAAATTAAGTTTTTTTTCATTATTCTTTAAATGTTCTGGTTTTGTCTAACTCATTTTTTTTATTTTTCTATTCTGACGATCATGCTTAAAGAAAACTTCAATGTATTCAAATTCAGAGGTAATACAAATCGAAAAAAAACTCAGTTTATGACGACTCCAGCAAAAAAAATCCATTTTCTGATCAAATCAATCTTCAGAAATTTTGAAATACTTGATCAGATAGGAGTTTTTGAAAAGGAATGATGGCTAACCTAAATTGAAACTTGATAGATTAAGCGATCTTAAATTACCGGAAGAAAATAAGTTAGCGTAACTTATTTGTATATTGAACTATAATTATGGATTTTTTTCTGACACAAGAGTATCCACTTGCTTTTATCCACTCAAAAGGAAGGCTGACTAAGAAACAGTACATGAGAAACATTAATCACAAACATTTTTCTTTTGAGATTCTGTACACATTATTTTTATTGAACTTATTCATCAATATTACATTCTGTTGATACTTACGTTTTTCCAGACTCAAAATCCTCGCGGCCACGTTCGGACAAAACCATTCGATTGTTTTGGTTTCGTCCTCTTTGGTCAATTCGCATATTGAGAACAATAGCGGTTGACAGTTAATGATGGTCAATGATGATGACAACAATATAAATGTTGTCATCATGCACGCTAAACTCAGCCAACACAGCAAGTGGTTATGAGTTACCC
Organism: Uranotaenia lowii; assembly: GCF_029784155.1. Classification (NCBI taxonomy): domain Eukaryota; kingdom Metazoa; phylum Arthropoda; class Insecta; order Diptera; family Culicidae; genus Uranotaenia; species Uranotaenia lowii. The sequence goes on along the minus strand of NC_073691.1, from coordinate 161,581,764 downwards.
TGCAGTGTTGGCAGTTTATTCTGGGTGGTTAGCCCAGAATACGATAGTATTTAAGGAATGATTCTGAGTTGAGAATCACCTAGGTTAAGCGACAAGATTGTTATCGCTATAGGTCTAAGTTAGCTCATAAGGACTTGACGAACAGAAATGAATAAATGGTATCTCATTTCCAAACCAATTCCCTGTTGCTAAATCATTGAATTCAACAGGTTATGGGCCCAGACACGTCTGGTGAGGAAAATAAGAGATAGCGATAGAGGGGTACTCTAGAAAAATTCTTCGAAAATTTTCGGTTAGCGAGTCCAGGAGCATTCCAGCCAGCCAGAGGTCCTAAGAGGTCAGCCAGAGGTCCTACGAGGTCATCCAAAGGTCCCAAGAGGTCAGCCAAGGTCCGAAGAGGTCAGCCGAGGTCATCCAGGAATCAGTCGAGGTCCGAGGTGGTCAGCCAAGATGTCCCAAGCCCAGGTCCCGAAGAAGGAAGCGAGGTCCACCAGGAATCCGGAGGAACCAGCAGCCAAGGAACGAGCCCGGGAATGGTCGGTTTCCGAGAGGGTTACTCTCGACTCCGCCAGTTGCCCAGCCCGGGGAGCGCCGTCTTCCGAGAGGGGTACTCTCGATGCCGTCACCAGTCACGCTGCGGGTAGCATGCGTGACTTTCTTTTCGACGGCCGGGAGGAGACCTTCGCAGCATGGAAGTGGAGGATTGAGCGCCGATTAGTCGCTAAAAACCTCATCCACACCATGGTGCGAACCCCTGAGGAAGACGACTGCGCCATCCCAATGAAGGAGCCCGCAGAGGAGGAACGGCGCCTGGTAGCCCTCCGGAAGCGGAAAAACGAGGACTCCGAGGCACTGGACGAGATCGTGATGGCCGTCAACAACATCGTCTTTAACCGCATAATCGGGGTACGATATGCGAAGGAGGCCATGGACATCTTGGTGAAGACGTACCAGCGCGTTGGCACCTATTCTTGGATAACGATGCGCGATGGGCTCCATGACCTCGAACACCGGAGGAACATCAGATCGTTGAGTCAATTGTTTGAGGAATACGATCTGATTGTTCGGGAGCTTGAGCGCATGGGTGCAAACATCCCGGCGGATGAAAAGGTCTACGCGCTGATCTCGGCGGTTCCCAACGATTACAACCATGTCAAAGGGGCTTTGACCGTTCTACCGATTGCGGACCTTTGCGCAAAACCGATACTGGAGCTGAAAAGGATGTTCCTGGACGCAGAGCTAGCATTCCAAAGTCGAGGGGACTTTCCAACAAGGAATTTAGCACCAAACTCAGCGATGAAGGCCCGAAAGGCGGAGAAGATCATTTGCTTCGGGGCATTACAAAAAAAATACGAACCGGGGCATTACAAAAATCGTTGCCCAGCCCAACGTAAAGGCCGACGTGGAAAAATTATGGTGGCCGTTGAAGCTCGACGCTCAACTGCTGGGGTTACCAGCGGACGAAAAGAGCGCAGGGGCAGATTTGTCGTCGATTCCGGCGCCACCCAGCACATGGTCCAGGATGAAGGACTTCTCCAGGACGTCAGAGACCTTGCCGAGCCCGTCATTATTGAAACGGCTAAATCTGGCGAGAGTTTACGTGCGAAGAAAACTGGCAAAGTTGTTCTGAAAAGCGTAGTTGGAAAATCAATAAAGCCCTTAATACTCTACAACGTTCTTTTTATACCCGAACTGGAAGAGAATTTACTCTCAGTTCGAAAATGCACCGAGAACGGGAAAAGGGTGGTTTTTCTGGGCAACCAAATTCGGTTCGAATATTCTGGGGAGGTGTTTGCTGAAGGAAAAATCATTGACAGCTTGTATTGTCTTGATTTTCTGTGGTCTGGTCAGTCTCATCGGAAAGCGCTGCTTGGAAGCCATACGACGACACAAAAATGGCATATGAGGCTAGGTCATCTTGGTCTCGCGTCAGTACTGCAGCTGTTTCGCGACAAAATGGCAGAGGGTATCTGTCATTTACCAACCAAAATTGAAAACCAAGCTGTCTGCGAAAGCTGCATGGCAGGAAAACAGACAGCCAACAAATTCAACAATGCAAAGCTCCCTCGGTCGGTTAAACCACTCGAGCTTGTGCACTCCGACGTTTGTGGGTACATGGAGGTGTACATGTTTAAAAACGTTATTGAATCTTTTTTAAATTATATTTTTCTAGCTGTTGCGGTGTGCTTTTGTTTACCTTCCGAAAATAAATAAAATTTGTGTTCAGGAGCAAACACTTTACAATGAAAGCTGCAACTAAAGATTTAGTTACAATACAAAGATGATTTTATATTATTTTTTGAAATTTGATCTAGAAATGTGTTATTCAAGGTGGTGAATTTTTCATCTGTTCATATAAGCGTCATGAGTTCTGAAACAATGCAAAAATGTCTTTTTTACTGGTATAAATTCTCTGCTCTCTATCTTTTCAAAAGTGGCAAGGGCTCACGAACTACCATAAAATATTATGAACTAGGCATTTTTGAATTTCCCGAACCCTGGGGTCTCAAAAGCTTCATTTGGGTTCAAAACTCATCCATGATTTTTCGCATGTATGGGAAAGTTGAATATTTTGTACTAAAAATGATGATAATTGTCGTAATTGGCACAAAAACCATAAGCAGGATGAATTGAACAGAAGAAACAAAAATAATTTATTTATTTATTTATTTATTAATCCATCGAACTAAAAGTCTAAATGGATGAGATGGGAAAAGCACTAGGCATAAAACCCCATCAATGGCAAGAACAATACATTAGCATTACAATAGTTTGTCAGGAATTAAAAATTGAAATACAGAGATTATAAAATAAAATAATACTAAGATCTAGAGATCTGAGATACAGAATACAAATTAAAATCATCTTAACATTGAAGTTCGTAAGCGGTTCAACAAAGTATCTACGGTCAAATGAAAGTCAAATTCACTGCATCTATCATTAAACACTGCGCACATTGCACGAATAGGCTCTTTCTGGCCGTAGAGCGTTCGATGGAATCCAAGCCGAAGAAATTCTCGGCTTCTCAGTTGTCTGGGAGTTACGTTGAAGTCTATCCTCACAAGAATGTTTGGAGCATCAATGCATCCGAGCAGCAATTTCCCGACGAACGCCGCTTTGAGGTATTCTCGTCGATCAGCAAGAGTATCCAGTTTCAGCCAGGAGCATCGTTGCGTATATTTCAGTACAAAATATTCAATTTTCCCAAAACTTCAAATCTACTCATGATAACGTTTTTTTTTTAAAAAACGAACACAAACACATATAGAACCTCAATGAAACTTGATGTTTCCTCGAAGAGATTCCTTTTTCTTATCTCTAAGCGTATTTACATCTTTCGAGGATATGATGGCTAGCATCTCACAAATGCTAAAACCACCAACCCACTGAAAGTGTACCATTATGTTTGCCGTGACCGGGATTCGATCTCATGCCCGCTGGCTTACAAGATTTGAAGGCTGTCCTCTACACCACGGGCTGCGGCAGACTGCGTTGCTTAAAAATTCTGCAAAAAATCATGGATGAGTTTTGAACCAAAACGAAGCTTTTTAGGCCCCAAGGTTTGAAAAATTAAAAAATGACCCCAAATCGACTCAGTCTAACGTCACATACCACATTAGGCACATTTATGGAAGCCACCCTCCCCCCTCCCCTCTTTCTTCTTCGCATTCCTTACTGCGTTTCCAAAAACCCTCTCATATAACATATGGTTTCATCGGAAGTTATTGAGCTATACAACAAAGTTATATTAATATAGTTCATTGAGTTGTAAAAAAGTTGTATGGGAGCCTCGCTTCTGACTGTCTTTAACCCCAATTGAAGGCTGGTGGGGTTTTTCATTAGATACTTAGATTATCTTAATCCTTTTTTTTATTTTATTCTACAGGTTGGACTTGATTACCCGTTTTTTTTCTTCTTATTCAATGAAGCTCTGTAACAGTTATCTAAAATTGGTATAATTAGTCAAAGCAAGTCAAAAATTCTATTTTGTCTTAAATCACTTAATATTACAACACTATATGACGTTCATGAATTCAAACTAATTTCTAATTGTAAATTTCGATTCGCAATTCAATAAACTTTTTGTATTTATACTCTAAACTTGACGTACCAAGCCCCTACCTCGTCTTTAGAATGGGTTTTTATTAAGAAGTTTAACGAAACAAGAACAGAATTTGAAACGAACCATTTTAACTTCAAAAGTAATTCATCGAATACGCATTTTAAGAATCGATAAGTTGGACACCATGCAGATAACAGAAGTCCACACGTCCCCGATGGTCCACAAAATAAGCAAAACAAATTTAAAATCTCATATCCTCTACTTTATTACTAAAAATTTTGAATTGAATTTTTTTTTGATGAATAACACAAGGCCACAAAATTTACATTTTTGCAAGGTGCAATGAATTTTGATATTTTGTCTTATTTAGGTTACCTGAATCTCAATATGCAATTTTTTTATCAGCTTTGGTTATTAAAATAAATTTAAAAAAAGGTTCAAATTATTTAAGAAAGTTCTGCCGTTTTCTAAAAATAAACTTTTAATTAAAAACATAACATTTTCAAATAAAAGATTTAAACCAATCACCAACTTTCCCCAAGACGTCAAGTAATTTTGTATTCTGCGAAAAATGTTATAAAAGTTTTCTTTTTGTTTTCTTATCCTCATAAAACGAATTTTAATAAAAAAAAATTTAATCATATTGAACTTTAAATATTTTTTAAGCAAAAATCTAATCGTTCTGCATGTTTCAACAAATTAGTTAAATCCAATCAAGTTTTTTTTTAATTTGCTGCAGTAATGTTATAAATACTTATACCTAATGATATTTATCCAAATTTTTTAAATCTGTTTAGTTGTACTTTTTTAGATCATGCATCATCATCATCAAAAAATCAAGGAATAAGTTTTAAATAAACAAAATCAAAATGAGATTTAAAAAAATGCATGTTATAAATGATTGATTCGATTTAAAACTGCCACATTTTAAAACCCCATATTACCAAAACTAAATGTGATAGTCCAAATTTGACAAAAGATTCGAGTCCAGTACGCTTAAATCTACCAAATCAATGATCAAAACATACGCACCAAAATGCTTCTCGCTTGAGTTATCAATTAAATTCTACAAATAAGTTTTCATGATAATAGGACGTGTTTTTTGAAAAAATACTTCTAAAATGGTTAAAAGCTTATCTTTTCTAACTGAATATTTTGTTTAAATTTTCAAAAGAATTTATAAAATTTTATAGTACAGCTGTTTTTTATCAATTTTTGAATAAATTTACCGAATTTAAAAGTCAAACTATTTAATGTTTTAGATATATTTTTAATAGGTTTGTTGTTTTGAAATTTTGAATTTTTGGTGTTCTGAAAACAAAATTTTTTAATATTTTTCCTAATCAAAAATTCACATTTCAAATCGCGGTAATTTTTTTTCAAATTCAAAACACAACAGTGTAATTTTTCAATAAACCCTCCAGTTTGAAATGAATAATAGAATTGTAAATTTAGATGAATAATAAATAACAAAAATTATCATTTTCCTTCAAATTAAACATGATTAATTTTTTATTTGAACTGACATTTATTTAAGAATCAATTTTTTTTCCTAAATCTGTGTTTGGTGAATATTTATTTCAAATTTTAAAACTAGACTGTTAAGAAATTATATTGAAGCAAATTTTTAGTTCAGAATGATAGGTTATTTTTAAAAATTTATCAATCATTTTATCATTAAAATTTATTATATTTTGAGTTTGTGTGATAATTATGAGTAAGAAAATGATGTTAGAAATCCATTTCCTCATCAATTCTGTATTTTTGGGGTTGTTATTATTTTAAGATAAATTTGAATTTCAAACCGGAACGGAAATCATAAAATAGTAGGGGAGAGTGGGGATACTTGATCCCCTTTTCTTATTTTCACCATATCTTTTTGGAAAAATTAAGCAACTCGCCGTCTTTGACATTTTCTGACAGCTTGTAACTTCAAGTTTCTATGCTCCTTAAATTAGAACGATACTTGAACCCGTTGATGAACTAGAAGCATTTTCGTGGGAGTAAAAATATTGCGATTTTTCTGAAGTTAGGGGAGACTTGATCCCCTATTAAAAGAGACTTGATATTTTATTCAGGAAGCCTTAATCCTTGTATAAAAATCAAACAAAACCCCAAGATAGAATGTTAATTGACTATTTTGGTTATTTTTGTTCTCATTTCCTAATTTATAGCAGACATAAGAAGAAAATTCTATATCTTTGTCTCAAGGCTAATAACATTGCATACTTAAAGGTGCTATTTTTTATAATTAATAGAAAATTAATTATTTTTGCTCTTTTCTTCAGACAATTTTTTGGTAAATATTAGTTTTTGGATAAATATTAGTAATTTCGTAATCAGCAATCATTACGATCAATTCAGAAAAAGAATATGCCGTTTGGAAGGGGGATCAATTGTACCCAACTCTAGGGGATCAATTGTACCCATAATCAACATTTTAGAAAACTTTTTCTGAAAAAAGTTGAGAGTTTTCCATTGCTTTGAAAATATGGCATTATGAAGTTCATATCTACACTAACGATTGACATATTGGAATAAATATTTTTATCATATTTTTTTATGTGAGAAACATTTTAAAGTGATAAAAAAAGATCTTCAAATCACATTTTGTTAAATTGTTCAAACAAAGCTGAATAACTCGAAAAATAAAATTTTCTAAATTTTCTAAATTTATATTACATTTAATGAGCAATTTTTTTATGACTTCTATTGAAAAATGACAAAATTTTTTTTCATTCAATTTTTGTCAGAAATAAGCTAATCTCAGATATGTTGCAGCAGATATCAGCAAAAAATTAAGTTTTGAATCACAAAAAATAAAAAAAAAGGGTTAAATTTTGGGGAGAACCTTTTTGATACCTCATCTTTCTTTAAGCCGTTCCGTCATCTTCGAAAATTTGATAATTTTCAGAAACGAAAATGTACCCAGACGAATTCATAACATAAGTAATGACAAATCCCCAATATTATCAAAGTAGATTCACTGCTGGTTTTGATAAGGTTTTTTCAAGTTGAATTATACGATAATTCGTTCCCACTTATACCAGTCTATTTTAATTTTTTGTGTTTTTTATCGTTTTTCGCATCATAAAGGAACTACCCTAAGGTTTGCAGATTAATATAAGCTAGAAGTAAGCACCAACCATGGGGTGGCAAACGGCAGACTGGGTCCAGATCAGAACTTTCATTATGGAGCTTGGCTCTGGCAGTACTTTCTTGACCGGATCCGAGTCCATGAATTTCAATCAAAGTTCTACAAGCTTAAATTTTTATCCGAAGCGCAACGCTCTATGGACACACAAAGAGAAGGATCAAACTTGCCCAATGAATAATCCGTTTGGGAATTTATGCAAAATTTAGACTTGTTTTTATATCGTTTCCAAGTTGATTTTGCTTTGTATGAAAAGGTACCAAAATTGTCATCTCTTATTGAAGCTGTTGTTTGAATTTTTTGTCATTTAGAAGAGAACTGTTCAGAGCAATCAGCATTTGAACTGCTCAATTTTGAAATTTGAAAATAACACTCTAAGCTCTCTTGCAATCAAAACATTTTTTCAAATTTTCGTGCTTTAAATACATTTGTTTACAACCGTTACAGCCTTTTATAATTTAAAACTGTTCAAATAAATTCCTTAACAAGCAGTAACAAAAAAGTTGCCATCATCTGGAATGCCATTTTTCTTGGTAAACCATTAAATCGACCTGCTTCGTTCCGCCCTCCTCAAGTTGCCTATCAAAAATTGAAAGACCATTCCACCAAGGTTGACATAAGTAGGTAACATTCTCCAGCCTGCAGACGAGAGCTTCCTGGATCGCCATCAATCAAAGATGTCTGAACCGGGCTAGTCCGGAAATAAAGCCAAATCACATCATGTTTAATGCGACCAGCCATTTCTCTTCATTCGATGCCACCCTAGGGGGTTAATGTGAGGACTCGTTTGCTTGACTGGAACAATTTCCGGTCGAAGCCCGGAATCAACCGGGAGCTTGCAATATCGTCAGATCCGTAAGAGGGGCGTTTCAGAAACGATAGTGAGTTGAGGGCAGTCGTTGGTTGGTTTGTGATGTTTACAGTTGAAAAACGTGGAACAGAAAATCCGAAATCTGAATCTGAAATCTGAAATCTGAAATCTGAATCTGAAATCTGAATCTGAAATCTGAATCTGAAATCTGAATCTGAAATCTGAATCTGAAATCTGAATCTGAAATCTGAATCTGAAATCTGAATCTGAAATCTGAATCTGAAATCTGAATCTGAAATCTGAATCTGAAATCTGAATCTGGAATCTGAATCTGAAATCTGAATCTGAAATCTGAATCTGAAATCTGAATCTGAAATCTGAATCTGAAATCTGAATCTGAAATCTGAATCTGAAATCTGAATCTGAAATCTGAATCTGAAATCTGAATCTGAAATCTGAATCTGAAATCTGAATCTGAAATCTGAATCTGAAATCTGAATCTGAAATCTGAATCTGAAATCTGAATCTGAAATCTGAATCTGAAATCTGAATCTGAAATCTGAATCTGAAATCTGAATCTGAAATCTGAATCTGAAATCTGAATCTGAAATCTGAATCTGAAATCTGAATCTGAAATCTGAATCTGAAATCTGAATCTGAAATCTGAATCTGAAATCTGAATCTGAAATCTGAATCTGAAATCTGAATCTGAAATCTGAATCTGAAATCTGAATCTGAAATCTGAATCTGAAATCTGAATCTGAAATCTGAATCTGAAATCTGAATCTGAAATCTGAATCTGAAATCTGAATCTGAAATCTGAATCTGAAATCTGAATCTGAAATCTGAATCTGAAATCTGAATCTGAAATCTGAATCTGAAATCTGAATCTGAAATCTGAATCTGAAATCTGAATATGAAATCTGAATCTGAAATCTGAATCTGAAATCTGAATCTGAAATCTAAATCTGAAATCTGAATCTGAAATCTGAATCTGAAATCTGAATCTGAAATCTGAATCTGGAATCTGAATCTGAAATCTGAATCTGAAATCTGAATCTGAAATCTGAATCTGAAATCTGAATCTGAAATCTGAATCTGAAATCTGAATCTGAAATCTGAATCTGAAATCTGAATCTGAAATCTGAATCTGAAATCTGAATCTGAAATCTGAATCTGAAATCTGAATCTGAAATCTGAATCTGAAATCTGAATCTGAAATCTGAATCTGAAATCTGAATCTGAAATCTGAATCTGAATTCTGAATCTGAAATCTGAATCTGAAATCTGAATCTGAAATCTGAATCTGAAATCTGAATCTGAAATCTGAATCTGAAATCTGAAATCTGAATCTGAAATCTGAATCTGAAATCTGAATCTGAAATCTGAATCTGAAATCTGAATCTGAAATCTGAATCTGAAATCTGAATCTGAAATCTGAATCTGAAATCTGAATCTGAAATCTGAATCTGAAATCTGAATCTGAAATCTGAATCTGAAATCTGAATCTGAAGTCTGAATCTGAAATCTGGAATCTGAATCAGAAATTCTAATCTGAATCTGAAATCTGAATTTTTAAACTACATTTGAAATCTGAATCTGAAATTGAATTTTTTTTTTGTAAAATCAAATTGTAATTTTTTTATCAGTGCCACTGATAAAGCCTTACCACATTTTGCTAGTAGATGGATGTTTTTTTCGTTACCGCACAGTGCCACATGGGGCAGAAAAATTAACCTCCATTTGTTTCAGTCGGATTTTTGACACATCTTGATACGGTTCAGCCCAACAATTTTCTTCGTGTTCTATCGGTTTTTAGGACAATCATTTTTTAGGCTGTGACTGCGTTCTTTGACTATTTACTGTGCTTGCTGCTGAAGATTTGCATATAGATTTTGCTTACTAAGCTAAGCAAAGATTTTTGAAAGCACAGACACTGCGACTAGAAAAAAATGAGGAATTTTAAGACTCACAATTTACTTAGAATCACCATCAACATGTCTTGGAAAAAGATTGAAATCAATTCGGGAAATGCCCTTAGCCTCAACATTTGAGGCTGAGACTGTTTTTTCAATATCAGGATTCCGGCAGGTGGATTTTTTAAGATAAAAAATAATCAATTCCTATCCTACATATAACATTCGTTATAGTTTTGATTTGTTTATGTACCATTTTGTCTAAACCTTACAATTTTGAATATTTTCTAAAGTTTAAAAGCACGTTGTTTTAATCAATTGAAAATCATCAACAGACTATCGGAATCCAAACGCTTCACCCAGAAAATGTAAACCACGATTGGATCCAGGGCGGCAATGTTTATTTTCGATGAAAATTTCCATTCATCAGCTACGATTGAATGGTTTGCAACAACGAAACTTCCAGGCAGGCAGCAGCGATCCTTGGATGCACACGAGCAAGACTGGAAATTGCGTCCATCGTCGATTAAAATCGATTTTCGTGGAAGTTTTCACTGCAAATGGATCTGTTTCCCATCAGCATCCGGTCAAGGCACATTTGCTAATTGGACTTTTTCACGTGGAGCAGCTCCGGTAGTTGCACTCGAAGCTGATTATGGCAACCTACTCGAAACAGTGCGAATAAGTTGCTGGTGCTGGAAAATAATGACCAATGATGAAATAATGATTCGAACTCACTTTTGGTTTGATCCCAGGGGCTGATTTCAGATCGTCGATTTATGGAATGAGAATCGCACAATCAGAACCCAATTCCAAGGATTAATCGATGTATGGGGTTACATGAGCATCAATGGAGATGCAGAATGAGCACCCAAACCAAATGCTGCTGTTTCGTATTTAAGGCGTTTTTGGTAGAAACCCAGGAATAATTTAACATAAATAAAAAAAAAACACTTGAAACATTTTTTAATCAAAACATATCAACAGGTTGAGAATTTTGTCTCGGGCTTAAAAAATGGTCATGATTATTTTGATAACATTCGTTCCAAAAAAATCGAAATTTGAAAAACTGTAATCGAAGGAATTAAATTGATTTCAAAAGTAATTTACATCTATCTAAACAAATCTTTTTTCATCAACCTCTTTCCGAAATTTTTAAACGAACACACACATTCATTGATAACCCTCGATGAGCACTTTCATCTTTCGTTCCGGAAGACCCGATCCGACAGCTCATTTGTTCCCATTCCTTGAAAAATAATCAGAAAACCTGACTTAAGGTGAATGGGTTTTTTTTGCAGTTTCCTCCGAAACAAATTACCTCTGAATGCAAAAGGATAACCGGTAAGCCCTGGGAATGGGAGTTTCCCGGTATCTTATTGAGCCATTCGACGATCATCATCGACCCAGTATCGGCTTCAGCTTCTAGCAAATGAATCGAACGAGAAAATCCGGAAAACATAAGCCATCTCATCTAATTCCGAGGATTACTGAAATGAGAGAGCCAGCCGAATCGTTTACCCGGGAGGTAGTTTCCCTTCCAGCCATTTACTAGCGATTCCGGGACGGTGAAACGCATTTTGAAGCCGACCGGGTAGTTTATTGCGGTTGTTCACATGGCCATTGCCGAGGCTCAATCGTCGGGCTTCTAGTCTGAGCAGCATATGATACTTATCTGTGCCAATAGAAACGCCATCTCGAAATCAAACTCCGGATCTGGGGTTGGCCCATTTTCCGGACACAATCGCATAGAGCGATGTCAGATTATTGCTCATCCCAACGACCGCATCGTTTTGGTTTTCCTCCCGTTCGATTTTCTAGCAACCTAGGTGCGTAACGACTTGTGGAAGGTGCGAGTAGGTACTTTGCGAATTGATCAGTACACCATGCTATTTTTTTTAACACCGAGATATTCTGGCTTGAAATTTTCTTTTGACAAAAAATAAACCCCAAAACACTTTTCGGTATCATGAATTTTTATAGAATGAAGACTAGAATCAAGCGCCGGTTGGTTGAAATTGTTACCAAATATTGTAAGAAGAGTTTTTTTTAGTTGTCATGATTGGCAGTTCAGTTTCCCCTTTTTTCTCAGTGTGGTTATGATCCACAGAATCCACCTCCAATATTCCTATCCTTCCTTGTGCTGCATGGATCGGTTTGACAAGGCAGAGTAGCTCAAAACGAGATGAGCCGACAACACTGGAGAAGACGAGCAAAGAGAAAGATCGAGGACAGAGAAGTTTTGACTACGGACCAAGATGGTCGGAAAAGTCAAGTTTTCTACGGTGCTGAAGTGAGGTTGCCCATAGTCACGTGGGTTCCTCGCGTTTTCCGCGAGCCACGTCATCCACGGAACTCGAAGTCACCAGGAACAGCAGCACAGCCATTTACGAAGGTTATCTTCTGGATAAGCAGCGGTAGGAGGCACCAGATCTGGTACATTAACCAACGCGTACGAGAGCACGACTCGGATGTGCGGATACACAGAAGACGAAAATATGCTGCGACTTAGAAGCTGTTTGAAGGGAGCTGCGTTTGCCGCAGTACGAAGTTTCCTTTTACACCCAAGGACAGTGAATAGGGCTATCGAGGCGTTAAAGCTGAAATTTGGACAGCCGCGGTTCATAACTAAATCGCTGAAGGATCAGGTTCTTTCCATACCTGCTATCGACTCTGAATCGATGAACAAAATCGTCGACTTCGCTCTTGAGGTGCAGAATCTAACCGTAACCATCGACGCTTGTGGACAGAAAGAGCTGAAGCGAGATTCTTCGTTGCTGAACGATCTAGTTTGCAAACTTCCCGGGCCAATGCAACTACAGTGGACGAGACATACCAGAAGTCTTCGCAAGGTCAACTTGGTGACCTTCAGCGAATGGATCTACAGCATCGGGGAAGATGCTTGCTTGGTTTCGAGGCCGCGTCAAACCAAAGAATTGCATCCGACCCAGGAGCCGCGCAGGAGAGCCGCTTTCGTGAATACTCACGCTGAATGTAGCGGAACATCGACAACTGGCGTGAGGAAACCTTATATCGCAGCGTGCATTGTCTGCATGGGAACTTGCGCAACTCTTGCAAAATGCAAGCGATTCCGGGAGCTGTCGTATGATGGACGGTGGGCGACGATACGTGAAGCTAACGTGTGTCAAAATTGCCTAAAGCAGCATAGAGGAGGATGTCGATCCCAGAACTGCGGAGTCAACGGATGCACCTTCATACACCACCCGTTGTTACACAAAGAGCTGAACGCAGAGTCGACTGTGATCCAGATGCCTGTCCCCGCGCCACGGGAAGAGCGGTCATGCAACACTCATCGGTCGAGGTCCAGCACAAGTCTTTTCCGTTACGTTCCAGTCGTGGTATATGGGAAGGGGATTGTGATCCAGTGCTATGCCTTCTTGGATGACGGGTCTTCGGTGACACTTATAGACCAAGATCTTGCGGATGAATTGAACCTGACAGGAGAATCACGTCCTTTGAGTCTCAAGTGGACTGGAGGCACACATCGTATCGAAGATAACAGTCAGAGTGTAGGCTTCGGAGTTTCCTGCCTAAAGGGAGAGCGAATCCATCTAGCGGACGTACGAACAGTGAGCGGACTTCAATTACCGTCTCAGACCATCGACGCGAAACAACTCCAGGCAGAAAACTCCTATCTGCAAGGGATTCCCCTGGAGTCGTACAACAATATCCGGCCTCGTCTACTGATCGGTGTGCAACATGCAAATATGCCGCTTGTGAGGGAAAGTCGAGAAGGCAAGCCTGGTCAGCCGATCGCCGTTAAGACTGATTTAGGATGGACGATCTACGGCGGGGCGTCGACGGAAGAATCGCTAAGTATGGTACACTACACGTATCACATTGCCTCCTGCGACCACAAGACAGTGAGGGACCCTGAAGAGGAGCTTGACCGTGTCGTGCAATTGCCGAATGGTGAATCGATGACAACCGCCTGTCCGCCTTCCGCTATAAATGTCGCACCGATCTATCAACCAGCCACATTGGCCCGACCGTTCGCACATGCCGGTACCGATTATTTGAAAAAAATGGAAGTGGCTATAGGGGGTAGAGTTGAGAAGAGTAAGGGGGGTCCTCTGGTATGTCCTTCTATCCGTGGGGTCTACAAAAAATTAGCTAGCTCTTTAACTTCAAACTTATACAGCTACAGCAATAGGGAAACCAACTTCGTTATCATCGATGACCACAAGATGGCTGAAGAATGTGTATCAGCGACCACCGCCTGGTGTTTCAGTCCTCCGGCAGCTCCCCATATGGGGGGGGGGGCGGAAACAATCTCTGCAATCCATCAAGCGCATCTTAGCTGAGTTACAGGTACCACATCGCCCGAAGATGGGAGAATTCAGGAATGTCTTGGTCGAGGTCGAAGTCAACACAAATTCATGACCGCTCACCAATGTTCCGATCGAGAACGATGCCGTACCTACGCTCAAACCAAACCACTGGTTGTTGAGCAGCTTCGACGGGTTTAAGCTATTGACCGAACTCGATATGACGATCGTCAATTTCCAGCTTCCAAAGAACTGCTGGCCAAATGGACGTGCTATTCGAGAAGGGCAGGTGTGCACCGAAACAATCACGATGGGTAAAGGCGTGTACGCGAAATCAGTTGATAAGCTTGTGGCGCTAGATGAGCAAATTAAGGAAGAGTTTGCAGGCTCAGAGACGGAGTCAACAAACTGGGGGGGAGTGTCACTGAACGAGCCTACAGTATCGACGGCATTGAACACACTTCGGTTTTGATGACAGTTCTCGCATCGAGATACTGCTAGGCGTGAGAAGGCGTGAAAAGTGAGAATTATCGAATAGGCGGGAGAATAGTAGAACGTAAACAAAATATCAATTGTTTTCAAAACGGATTGCAGCTTAGGAAGTTCTCTGTACAATAGTGGATTGTTTTTGATTGATGCTAAGAGTTTGTTCTGAATTTAGTAAGGTAGGCCAGTGTAATTTAATGAAGTATGTGCATATTTAAACGAAGATATTAAATCTTAGCCAAATTGCGCAATCGGATAGTGGAGGCACAGTTCCCTTGGAAGTACACGAATGCTACATTGCTGTAGCTTATCAGAGGTGAGAAAGTAATGAGAAAGTTAAGAATTGTTAATTTATTAGAAAATGATTGAAGGTGAAGTGACTAGCGGAGGCTACAACAAGAATCTAGACAGGAGCTAGATAGGAAAAGGCCACTAAACGTAAGCTAGAAAAAGTAATCCAGATAAGATTGGAATCTAATTAAATTTGTACCGTAGGAATTTAAAACTCGCCGAACTTCGAACGAATAAAGGTGTGTTAAAAATTCGGAAATTGAGCTTTATTGTTACCACAATTCGGAAGTAACAATTTTACATTTCTGGCGATTAACCAACATTCATCGATCTGGTACATCCGGCTTTGCTTTCCAGTCATCAAGGAAGGTGCAACCTAGAGGTTCGATAGATCTGGTTCGTAATCCCGTCACCGGAACCCACCAAAGGTTAATTGGCTGATGCCAAACCCGACCTAAGCTACATCAGACCCGGTCCACATCACCCAAGCTACAATGGGAAGGTCCCATCAGCCTCGTAATTACCAGAAGGCTGCCATGCCATTGCCCTGTTCAAAAGGTAGGAGCTGTCCTGGCCAATGTCATATTTATCATGCTAAATCCACCATAAACCTATCCTTAAAAATGTTACCTCAATCAAAATGTGAAACCCGTGCTTTCAAGCTTATCTGAAAACCCCTGTCAACGTGTTTGCTTACTTCGGTAGTAAGTCTGCCTCAGCAAGGGAATCAGTGCCGATCCGGAGAGCTTTATTTGATTATTGTTTATTGTTTAAAACCTCAACAGATCACATGTTAATCCTAATGATTACACTAACTATAACTTACAAATTAAAATAAATATCAACATAAAACTACACAATACACTTAAAATTGTCTTCGGAACACATTCCTCGAGACGTCGAAGTCACAAGGTTCGGAAACGCGATTAAAAGTTTTTAGAATGCCGATGAAAGCCCTGATAGCCCCGTTATTGTTCAGGCGGATGACAATGTAGAGCTTGTAACTATGGAAAAGTTCTAGCCAAGATTGTTAAGATTCATCGCGTAAATGGAAATGTCGAGGAAGTGCTGGTGATTAAGTGTAGAGTGGAGCAGACCTACCTTCGAACCCGAAAAAGCCTCGAATGCAGCCAATCAACATATGCACAGAAGGATATTGGCACACAGCACCAGATGGCAGCACCTGTCATGCATGATGGGGTTCAGGGTTGAACACGCCAGCAGATCATGGAGGCTGAGTTGCTGAGGAGAAGCCGGAGAAAGGATAGAGGGGCAAGAAGGGTTAGCGGCTGGGTACGGAAAGCCATTGACCCAAAACAAAATGGTCATTTTTTAAGTTGAATCTCTGAGTCCGAGTACGAATCGTTCCGCATTGCAGAAATAGTGCCAAACCCGTGAAAGAAGCCCGACGTAAACTACGGTCAACCACGGGAAAGAGAACAGCAAGCTCGTTTGTTTGTGGAAGCGATCTACCAGGACCCCGTAATTTACCCTTGAGTTCCGGTATCGGTTCCCGAGGCAGCTCACCTGAATGCCGATCACAGCGTCCATACAGAACGTGCTACTTGAGGGCGTCGTGACTCACCACCACGAAGTTATCGACCTGCCGCATACCACCCATCAGCGCCGTTCTGACTCCGCTGAAACTCACCAAGTGCCGGAGACACGGAATTGCGACCTCAGGCCGCAGACTACTTCTGGCTAACCGAACCCACCCTAGCAGTTTCGGTAGTTTCGCCGCGCAAATAGGAGGTCGTGATATTTCCGGTTCCGAATGATGAGGAGGTGTACGCAAGGAGAGAGGCCCGAGAGCAAACGCGTGAGGTAGGAAAGTTTGTGCCATTATATATTGTGTTGCGGATCAGTCGACAAGTGCCTTTTTGTACCATTGAGGAAGGGGAATAAAGTGGGCGGGCAAAGCTCGAAACTTAATTATCTAGCGTTTCCTTGAAGTTCTTTGAACTCGAAAAGCTGACCCTGAGGCAAGAATTGGGGGAGTCTTAACAGTGATGGGTAGTGATTCAACCACAGGTTACAAGCTGCAGGTTCTGGTTTAGTAATCCTCTAACATTCCGAGGCAGTCGATTCTTGATGTGAGAAGGTCCGCGACAACTAGAGCATGAGTAGCATTTCGGCGTGTCTAAGCCAACGAGACGGCAGCGGTTTTCATAGCTTGGTAAACAAAACGGATCTTGCCAGTTCAGGTGTGCTAGAGCGTACCGCAAGAAGCGCCACTGGATAGCCTCGATTCTTTCAGCACCGTTCTGATAGAAAGAGCACCAAACAGATGAAGCGTATTCGAGAATAGAACGAACTATGCAATAATAGAGACTTTTCAGGCAACATACGTGTTTGAAGTCTTTGGTCATACGAAAAAAAGAATTCAAGGCTTCGAGAAGCTTTGTCGAAAACATAGTACATTTACTGCGGTTCAAGGGCAAGCAAGCTATGTCAGTGAGCAAAAGCAGTGAATTGCAGGAAGTTGATATCGTCTTGGCCGTTCATGGCGTGAAAAAGTTTCAGTTCATCGGCATATGCGAGCTTTGTGTCGCCGAGGAGCGAGAGTACATCATTGAAATAGATCACGAAAATGATCGGTCCCAAATGACTTCCTTGGGGTAGCTTTGAAGAAGCAAGGAACTGCCTAGAAAAGAATTCACCATTACGAACGGATAACTTTCGTCCCGTTAAGTAGCTTCGGAACCAATCCAATAGGGTACCATAGAAGCCTAAACGATCGAGCTCTGCGATTGCAATATCGTGATTCACCTTATCGAACGCGGCAGAGAGATCTGTGCAAATGGCGTTAGTTTGAGTTTTCTTAGCAAAGCTGTCTTGCACGGACGATGTAAAACTCTGTAGGTTTGAAGTCGTGGATCGTTTAGGTATGAACCCGTGCTGATCGTTGGAGAAGTGATGCTTGCAAAATGAGTAAATTGATCCAAAACAACCAGTTCAAACAGTTTCGATCACGCATAGAGCTAAGATTCCGCGGTAGTTGCTCACACCTATCTTATCTCCGTTTTTGTGGATAGGAAACATGTGAGCTTCTTTCCACAATGAGGAAAAGATTGCGCAGTACAGCATGGTTGAAAGATGTGCCAGATGGGTGTCAACAGAGATGGCATAAAATGCTTCAATAAAGTAGCTGGTGCTGCAGTTTGTGACCATCCTACGTCTCTGAACATGGCGACCAATGATGTATTTGAGAATGTTCTAAAATGTCTCAGACGCTGCGTTCGGAAGGATCAAGCTCAACTTCCCATTCGTTGGATTCAAGGACGATGGAGAATTTTGAATTCACGTTCTTGAAATCTTTATAGAAGGATGCTGATCTCTTCATGGGAACATAAATCTTTGCGGTATCGAGAGAGACCAACGAGGTTGGGTGATGTGGGAAAGCTTGACGAGGAGAGCGGAATCAATTGTCTGAATCATGATACCATCGTTAACGAAACAGAGGTCAAGCATACGTCCGTTTTCTCTTTTCGATATCATTCAGCTAACGTAAAGTCGCTGTACTCAAGGCGCCTTAGTATACACTAGAAGATGCCGAGAACGAACATCGCACAGGGTCTGGGAACAGGAAACCACTTTGAAAGGAACGCCATTTTAGGCCGGGTATGTTGAAGTCGCCGATGACGAATATGTCATCATCCGGAAAATAAATAGAGCTGAATTGGGACAGGCAACGTGCAAAGGACTCTGCTAAAACCAGGTCGCCAGAACGATCAGGAGGCTCGTACACTATACATAGTTAGAATTTTTTTATACTGCTAAGGGGGCTACGATCGCAACAAAACACTACATCATCTGGGCCAACAATCTGACTGGAGAGGGTACGGTCATTAAGCCATGTTTCGGTAAAGGCAATGATATCGTAACAGGAGCACGAAGTAGCAAGCCGGAATGACACCACCTATGGTCTGGTAGAAAATGCTGATAGAGTAGGCCGATTCAGATGCAGTACCGCATCGAAGATCACTAGAAAGGCAGACTCCATCACGCGGAGAAGAACTGTCTATGATATCATACTTGCCTGATAGCGCAAGCTAGAGAACTACTTGACCACAGACCAACCCAGGGCCGGGACGACTGTTGACGCTGGCAGGAAACAACGCGACTGAGTCGAAGGGCTCCGGGGTTTCCGTAGTTCCTAGCTCGTTGCGTCCCGGTGCTGGAGACCTAATAGAAAACTCCGGATTTCTCGTCGTTACAGAGTACTTGCCTGTAGATGCGATCCGGAGAACCTCATCGCCTTCAACGAACTCAGGACCAGGATGACTGATGACGCAGGCAGGAAGCAGCGCTACTGTGTCGAAGGACTCAGGGGTCTCCCAAGGGCTTGTGTCGATGCGTCCTGGTGACGAAACCCGGTTGACGCACTTGTAGACGAAGTGTGTTGGTAGACTACATATGACCTACGGTTATGTGAAAATTCATCATACAACGAGAATGTTTAGAAGAGAATCTCCAGAAGCGTTGGCCGATGCTCTCACAGTAGGAAACCGATCAAAAAATAAACAGTAGAGAGCTAGGGTCTCTTCGTCGTTGTCAGTTGGAATGAAAACCATGTGATTCGCTTCAACCTTCAAACTTCTAAGAGGGTCTATCTCAATGACATCGGTGCGGTAGTGGACCGACCCGTGCCAAAAAACTATCGGTGTGGTTGCTTCGACAATTGACTGGAAGAGTTGAAGTTTCTGGCTGATCCACAACTTCACGGGACTGCATCCCCGTGGCCAGGTCTTTGTGTTCAGTGCAGCTTCTTTGAACGAAACATCCAATCCGATTTTAAAAGAAACAAATCCTATAGTGGAGCCATCTACACCTTTCGGGAGCAAAGGGAAGTTACACCCAAGCAACGAGAAACTATCTTGTTGATATCTTCATCAGTAATTTGAGGTTGAAGTTCGGCTAGATATAGCCAGAATTTAGGTGCCGGAGGTGGGAACAACAACAAACGGGACTAAAAGATCACTAAGATCGATAGTCTTAGTCCCAGGCATTGTCGAAGAGACTAGCGATAGTCCATAATTACCACGGTGACGCTTGATACTGAGTATCAGCCAGCTGTTACGTTCACGAAGACGTTACCGAGGGCGAGGCACCTGAAGACCGATTTCCCGTGGCCAGTTCGTCTTTACCGTTCCATTCCGGATTGCTACCGAAGGCAAAATCAAAACACAATGTTTTGGATTCGTTCTTTTTTTGCACAGTAAAAGCACACATTGGGAACAGAAGCGTTTTGACAACTGAAGATGATTGATGCTGTCATCATACACGACCAACTTAGCTAACACAGCATGTGGTTCAGCGCTACCCTGCAGTTTTGGCGGTTTATACTGAGAAATTATTTCAGAATCTGATAAGAAGTAATATCTGATTCTGAGTTTGGGAATCAATTTTTCTTCTTCTTTCTTTCTTGGAGCTTCTGCTTCATTTGCATACAGAATCTGTTGGACCTAAAATTGACCAAAATGAATCAAATTCAACTTTCCTTCTTTTTCACCACCAAATGTCCGAAACTTTCCAATGTGAATCAATTTCGGCTCGATAGAGTTGCTTTCGCTCCAGAACCCTCCCAATTACATCGGCTTACATTTAATGCGTTTAGTGCAATGGACCAATTTCCGTGCCCCGTTCTCTCATCCTTCCACCATCAGCGGCTGACTGGATGCTGCAAAATTAATCAACGCTCTGCCAGCTTTCAACAGTCCCATGAATGGGTAATTGTTGCCCTCATTCTGGCCAAGCAAACATTCAAACACACACATAAACACCCACACCACACCCTCGCATGGGTAAACACATCATTGTGTTATGTTTGGGTATAACAGCAATGGCCAGAACACTCACCTCGAATTCATGTGACACACCATTCTGGAAACAAATTTCATCGGACACCCAGGACCATAGCTATGCACGCACACACATGCATATTCTCACAAGTACATCCACGTTGGGAAACTATTTGCGAACAATGGAATTAATTTAACCATAAAGTGCTCGGGTTGATGAGAATTTCGGAAAGTAGCGCATACATACACGTCAGTTTTCGAGTCAACTTGCATAGAACGCATAGAACATACACAAACATACACAGTCACAGCCTTTCGTTGATGCGTGGGCCGGCGAAAATGTTAACCGTGTCCGGGACGATAAGCCCTTGAAGTTGGACCCGGGCTTTTGGCCGGCTCTTCTCTCCGGTACTTATGGATGTTATCTGATCTGCCGTAATTGTAGCTCATGACGGGTTTTGTGGGTACACAAGCACTCTCTTTATTTGGCACAGTGGAGGTTGCCTCTCCATTTGCCTGACTTTCAATGGAAACCTTTAATCTTCGAAATACTAATTTACTTTCAATATTCAATTATCTCGTTGCCGAGCTCAAATTTCGTTCAATTTACTCCCTGTTTGAATACTTCTTCTTGCAGAAAACGAACCGAACTTCATTCTATTGAGGATTATTATTACAGGAATTTGATGTATTCTTGCCTTTTTCGACATTCACAGGTCAAATGCGAAAAATTGAATCCTTGCTTGACGCCATGATTGGCGCAATGAGAGTTCAACCAATAGAGTAATCAGCAATGATGAAATAGGCATCGTTCTAATCTATGTGCTTGGTATGAAAACTTTGTAGCGCCCTACCAAGCAAAGGCAATTGAGCTCTGATTGTAACATCGAATAACTTTCTTCAAATTGATCAGTAAGATCTTTCCACCAGGATGTTTCCTGTACCGCTCCAGACACCGCCACGTGGCGGGGGTCATGCCCATCTCGGTCTTGCTAGAGGAAGATATATGTATATCTTCTGCTACGAGCACAGGCACTTGCCTGATGTGCGGAAACATGTCAGAGAGGCCTCGATGTCCAACTGGCAGCACCAGCGGGAAAGCTCGCAATGCGACCGGTGGACCCATCGCCATTCTGCCTAACCTGCGGTGACACAGTTGAGACACCAGAGTACGTAGTATTCAACTGTCCAAGGTTCGAAGGGTTACCCACCAACACGCTTGCCGCCTGCGGACCAGACACGTCAGCCGACAACATCGTGATGAGGATGTGTGAGGATGCCAATACTTGGCGCGTGGTCAGCAATGGGTTTTTTTTTATTAGTTTGTTTTTTTATTAGTTTTTTTTTATTAGTTTGTTAACCCAGCTGGTAAATCCAATTTACGGATTGCATTCCAAGGCGCGGCGAGCCACCGCGTCCCCCCAGTTTGCTACTCTGGGTCCATGGGTGCAATTGGACGACTCATGATACAATGCTAAGGAACATTGTGCCCCCTACGCCATATAGTCCACCTGGGGCCACTGACCTTTGTTCCCACCTCGAACTGTTTGACACATTTTACTTCAATAGTGGGAGGTCAATTCGCGCTAGTGCGCTCCAAGGCAATACTCGTTTCCAAATCCTCTGTCAGTAAATACCTCATTCTAACACAACTCGATGCGCAACCCCTTCTCTGACGAGTTAGGACCCGACATCTCATCGTGTGAATGAGGTCCCCACGCAGCGCAACTACCAGTCTGCGACCGGTGTAGTGTGACTCCTTTGTTGGGGTGCATCTGCGTAGTGTGCGGACTTACAAAGATAAGACTGAACCTTCTGCGTATGCCTAGCTGCCTGGAACGTCGCGTGCGATTGCAGGATATCTCCACCGTTACCGTTGCCAGAGTATCCGAGTAGGACGCACCCTCTGCCACGGAGGATGCTGGAATAAGATATGTCTCCGCAGTCTAACTCGTAGGGGGAAAAGTATTTACGCCGCGGAATACTTTCGGGTAAAGCGGATGTGCCACTGGATCCGGGTAGGATAACATCACCGTCGGGATTCATCTGGGTCGTAAGCGTAAAAGACCCGTACCGTCTAAGATAAACTGTTCTCGATTTAGCATACGGCGGGCAAAAAGCCTAGAATTGCCAGCCACAAAGTTGCCAGCCAAAGGGAGGAGGAAGACTGGACCACGGTCGGAGTACAATGCCCTTTTGGCGGGGGGCCCTCGAGTAGTGTGCGTCCGATCCTAGCTGTAAAGCATACAAAGATAAGACTTTTCCTTCTGCGTGTGCCGGGCTGCTAGGTGCGTCGCGAACATCGTGTAGGATACCTCCACCGCCCGCGGAGTATCTGATTAAAACGCACTCCTTACGACGGAAGCTGCGGAGATAAAACTTTACCTTTTTCGCAGTCGAACTTGTAAAGAGAAGAGTAATCACGCCGCGGAATACTTTCGGATAAAGAGACTTCACGTCGTTGGTGAGTCACTCGAGTCGGTGTAGAATGATGTCTTCGCCGGAAATCATCAGAGTAGATTCGTAAAGCCCCGGACGTATGCTGTGACAGGTGTGTGACCAGGATAAGCTGCTCTCGATTCGGCACAAGAGGAGAGAGCCTCGAGCCAAACCAAAAGGAGCCATGATCTCGTGTCGTTAGAGGAGAGGTCATTGATCTCTTGCAGTGGTCTCGAACAGAGGCGGAGCACACGATAGTCGTGGAAATCAAGCCTCGAGCTACGAGTAAAGGCCGCATCTCGAGTCATCAGAGGAGAGGTCCTTAGTCTTGAATCGTAACAAGAGGCAGGGTTTATATGCTGGAGTTTAGACTTGAAATTGAGTAAGCCGATGAGCGCTTCGTTATAGGTCCGGATGGGAATTATGGCAGAGGCCCCAACTGGACTTTATAGCGTAAGGGTGTGTAGTCCTTGCTGACAATCTTGTTGATCGAATGAAGGTTTGCCGTTAACTGTGGGATATTTTGCACATCGTTGACGGGAATAGCATCATCTTTACACCGAGGTTGTAACAAAGCAGTACCAGAGCCTTCGATCGGCATCGTTGCCTTATTCGCTGCTTTAACTGGTCCTTAGGCGGACTTGACGTTTTTTGAGTAAATTTAATGTTTAGGGTCATATGAACTTTTGCACCCGAATAAAAAAAACATTCGCTGTCGGTGTCGTTTGAGGAGCATACGGAGCGTATGCATTGATATTTACGGCAATTAAATTTTAAAAAAATTAGACATATTTTCGTGTTGTTCATACCAAATTTCTAATCAAAACCCGGGTACCTAAATTTTATTTTTAAAATCTGCAAGACTTAACATGTAGTGCTGCGTAACTTTGGCTTGTGCTTGGCATAGGTGAATTTATTTGTGTGGTTTTGTTTGGTGAATTGTGTGTTTCATTTTGTGGTTGAGTGTGTGTTTCCGTAACAATAGGCATGGTTGGTTGTCTTTGCTGTTGATAAGCTTGCTGTGGATAAATATGGGTGCTTTCTTGATTAGGTTGTGCGTTTGACAGTTAACTGAGTCTCGGATTTGACGGATTTGGAACGGAGGATCGCGTAGCATGCAACATAGTGTGATGCTTTTGTTGACACAACCGACAACTGCTACGAGTGCAGTTCTTCGCAAAATGACCAGGCTGCAGGCAATTTCGACACACTCGACTTTGATTGACGGCTTCAACACGTTCTGATATCTTCAATCGAAGGAATCTCTCACAATGAAACGCGGAGTGCCACGTGTCACTACAAAATGGACTCTGGTTGGAGGACTTAAACGTTGTGTATCTTGCTGATTGGCTTCTCGACTGATGAAGATCGGTGACGTTGTAGCGGGGTTCTTTGGCTGGAGCAACTGACTGCAGAACGGAGCAGTAGTTGCGCAGAAACTTCCTCATGTCCTCGTATTTTGGCACTTCATTACAGTTGTGTTGTGTTTCCCAGCTTCTCAGAGTGATAGAGTCCAGTCGCGAGTAAAGCATGTGAGCTAGATTGGTGCTCCAGCCATCGGTGTCTTCGCCAACCTTCTGCAGCATCATCAGGTTCTCTTCAAACTCACTAATGAGATTGTTGATGCTCTCATACCGCTCTTTTCTGATCGGTTCGAGTGAAAATAGTGCGTCTAGGTACGCCTTCACTATAAGCTTCCTATTCTCGTATCGTTCTGTCAAAATCTCCCATGCGACAGTGTAATTGACATCTGACAGTTCGATAGAGAGAACTTCCTCGAGTGCCTCGCCGCTTATTGATGACCAAAGGTAAGAGAACTTCTCCATGGGGGCGAGTTGTCCGTTGTTGTGGATCAAACCTTGAAAATTGTCGCGAAATGAGACCCATTCGCGAAGTTTTCCACCAAAAAACTGGGCAATCGGATTTCTGGCAGCTTAACTCTCGACCCCATGGTAGCATGCCCTTGTCTGTGAGAAGAGTCGTCTACGTTTGGAGCTCGTTTCGATTTGTTTTGAAGTTTCGACAGCGAACCCTTCAACTAGAAGAAACGGTCTCCGAAACTAAGCAGCAGCTCGTCGTTTTATTCTTCACGTTGGGCTTTGGCTTCTTCCTTTGCTTCACCGTAGAGCTCCTTGCCTTTTTTCTCCTCACTTTCCAACACAATCATTTCAATTTTGCTACACACTTCTTGAAGTTCATCAAACACAGGTTCTAAAACCTCAAGCCTAGAACTTATCTGACACTCATCTCTTTCTGGATTATAATTCTGCACGAATCGGTCGACGCTGTCGGTCGACACTATTTGCCTCTCACTTCAGTTGAATTGTCCAGCGCTGCGATGGCGAATTTGGGAGCGCAAAATAGTTCACGCTTTTGCTGCTCGGCCGATCGGTGGTTTTCACTTAAAGTCCGTTTTGTTGTTCCGGAACCACTTTCCGCACGGTTATCCGGTTCGAAGGACCAAATTTTTAGGGGCCGGAAAACTTTTCGAACCGAATTTAGAACGCTGCGTTTTATCTTCAAACCGAAATTTAGTTGGTGTTTTTTGAGTTTGAAGTAAAATTGCCGCGTTCTAAATTCGATCCGAAAAGTGTTCCGGTGCCAAAACAAAAACTGTAAGTTTAAGTTAGATAGGCTAGTTTTTTTTACGGGGAAATTGTGTATTTTCAAAACTACGGAAAATCATTAATGCGGACGCCTGGAAATTTAATCGTAATGATTTCAAAAGTCAGAAAGCTGCAGAAGAACGCCCTTAAATTCAAAGAACTCTGCAGATTTTATCATTAGATAAGTATTTTTGTTTTCAAGAACGCTATCGTTGCCCAAGCTTCATTAGTGAAGCAAGAAAATATGCAGATTCTCCCGGGTCATTAAGGTAAAACGCTTCCCTCAACCGGAAACGGGTCTCTTACCTTGTTCAGTTTAATTGAAAATCCAAATATCATAATTCATGAAGTTTGCTCATTTGTGAACTTTTCCCCCTCGGGCTCCTGGCGCCCGTCTCGCTTCGAATGGTGGCGTGCACTGTCTTCTTCCGGTTCTGCTGCTGGAACGGTTGTTGGACCCCTTGTAATGCGACGTAATCCTCCAGGGGCCCAACAATGGCTGCTGCTGGCTTATTCCTTTTATTCAAATTAACGATTTTTTCGCTCCAATATTTTTTGTTGTGGTTGTTGCTCTAGCTCACTAAACCACCACCCACCCCTGATATAATAAAATGGCACCAAATGAACCGAATTTTCACATCCACTTCGCAACAAACGGGCATGGGAAATCGCCACCCGGCAAATGGGGAAAGCTGGTAGTCGATTTTTTGTGACTCTCACCCTCCCATTCTATATTCAGCCAACTTTTTTTTTACTTCATTCATACCAGCTCCCGAGCACGAGGGCAGCTAATTGCCCACACCAGAAAATCACACCTAATTAGAACCTTTTTTACCACCGGCTCCGGGCGCTTCCAGTTGGAATTTTCATCATACCACACGAACAATCACCGAAGAAAGCACAAGTAGGGTGGAAATAAATTTTCCCCGCACCGATTAAGGTTACCGAATGGCAGAATTGACCGCGACGACGTTTGGTAGAATCATTGTAGAAGAAGGCCTTTAAAAAGATGTACACAAAAAATCGCTGAAGCCACTTTTCCCGCCAAAAACGATCGCAAAACGCGCGTACACGGTGGGTTGCGGCGAATTCGCGTGGCAATAGTTCCGGAACCGGATTTCGGCACACATCCGTGTCCGGGTCAAGTCTCACGGGTACTGGGCTAGCTTTGGGCAGTATCCATCCTTCTAAAGGTGGGAAAAGCTCTGCTGCACATGGATGCTGGGGCTCGCTCACATCTCACTTCTTCTCAAGCTTCTCGCTCTCAAGTAGAGGGATACAGTTTGAAAAGGATTCTCTCTTTTTCGGGAAGAGAGAGTGCTTTAGCAGAAGGGACTGGTTATCCTGAAGAAAGCTTAGGTTAGGGCGAGCTTTAACAGAGGTTTGCTATTTTGAGAGATAAGCTCTCAAAAACTAGCGGAAGAGAGTTGTTGAAATTTTTTTAGACACTTTCTATGTACACTAGGGTGGCAGCCAAATGGGCCATGTCGTATTTCGCACATCGACTATGTTCATTTTGTAGACTGGCCCAAAAAACTTCAGCTTAATAGGACTTGATTCAGGGGTGCTTCAAAGGGCTCAAAGTTTCGGTTTTTTATCCTCGAAAATTTCCAAATGAGATACCGAAGGAAATCGGAAAAATCGAGATTTTTATTTTGATGCCAAATGATTGAAACTTACTTTTCTGGAAAGTTTTTCGAAAACCGCAATTTTGCACAGGTCAGTTTTTCGACAAATCTACAATATGTTTATGATAGGTTTTCAAAATTTTGCTCATACATCCATTCTTCTTTAATACACACATGTATAAAACAAAGTTTTTGTGTGTCCGTCCCCTACACATTCGGAAACTACTATACCGTTTTACATGAAACTTGACAGGTGGGTGCTTTTTGGGCCGGGGAAGGTTCCTTGAATGATTTGGGACCAGCGGTACCAGATGGCAAACCACTCAACAAAAAAAAAAAAAAAAAACAAAAAATGTACTGATTTTGGCTAAATAACACTTGGTGACCTTTTTTTGGTCGTCAGGTAGAATTTTCGTTTATCTGCAAAATCTCTTAATTTTTTTTTATCATTCGTAGAAAATCCGTAGGAAATGCTGATAATCCGTAGATCTACGGAGAAATTCGTAGAAATAGCAACACTGTTTGGGACTCTTCTTCTCAAAAAAAGAGAGGAGTCTCAAATCATTAACCGCTCTAATCCGCTCTTGAGTGTCAAAATGACACTATTGGAAGTTTTGCGGCTTGTAATTTTATTCGGGTGTATTCAAATTACAAAATTTCGTCGGGGACGCTCAATGAATTCTCAAAATCTTTAATTTTGCATCATTACTTTTTTTGACACATCCTGAAAGTCTAGGATTAAAAAGAAACTCCCTAATTAGACCTTGAGTGTTAATTTGACACTCCTCGCTTGAAACCAATATCTCTTATTCTCAACCGATTTAAAAAAAAAATAAATTTTGGAAACATCGAAATGTAATCCAAATATGTTTTTCAGACAATATTCAGCTACAACACTTCAGCCTTTCGATATTCAAAGACTAAGAAAAAAATCCTAAAAAAGACTGTTAATCAGCTAAAGAATGCTAAAAAAAAATCATTTAGTGTCCAAAAATTCTGAAGTTAGAAGTGTATGTGTAGCAAAGCACACAGGGTCAGCTCGAAATCATGCAAAATGCAACAAAATTGGTCAAAATTCATACCATCCAGTAATAAGAAATGTGAATTTGTGAATTTTGATTTGGGCTTTAATGCAAGAAGTAAATGTCTATATTGATGTGAGCATAGTTTATCAAAAAATAGCAATGAAATGTATAAGTTTCCAGTACTTGAAACTTTATTTGAAGACCACCAATTAAGGTAGAGTGAAACTCAAGATCCTCGATCATGGCAGTTCCTTTTCTCAGTCTGTAATTCGCTGATTTCATTTGACTAATATCCGTGAAATCTGAAAACGGTCGTGGAAGATCGTTTCCAGGAAAGTGGAAATACCACTTGCATCTTTTTAGATATGCAATTGGAAGAAGAAGAAATTTTATTCATTTAAAGAGAGGTTTAATTACGCAGGGTAATTCTTCCTCAAAATATGCAAATGGATTATTGGGAACATGATTGAAAACTATGTTTTTTTTCAAAGAGTCTAATCTTTTTAATTCTAACAAGGAGGATTTTGGAAATAAGCTAAGCTTAAAATTAGAAAACTTCTTTAGAAAAACTTAATCTACACAGCAAACGAAAATTACCGAGTTCGGTAATTTTTTACCAAAATCCAAACATGTGTAAATCGTTAAACTGTTCGGTAGTTTTTTCGGTAAAAAAAAAAACGAACATCGGTAAATCGATTCGAAAATTACCGAACAGTTTAACGATTTACTCATGTTAGGATTTCGGTAAAAAAATTACCGAACTCGGTAATTTTCGTTTACTGTGTATCTATCTGTCTGTCTATCTGTTCCCTATAGACTTGGAAACTACTGAACCACCGCTCAAACTCTAGAAAAACAATTGCAAAACTTGAAAACTGATCAAGAAAATGGAACCAACTTTGGCATAGGATGATATTTGGGAACGAGAAATTTTCATATGAACGTTTCAGATTGGAGATTAGAAAGGGGCAGGGAGGCTCCCATACAATTACTAGTATAACTCGAGAACGTATCGAGCAAATAGAACCAAATTACGCATTGGAGGGTATTTGGATACCAATAATACTTTTTGGATTAA
Source organism: Uranotaenia lowii (assembly GCF_029784155.1). Classification (NCBI taxonomy): domain Eukaryota; kingdom Metazoa; phylum Arthropoda; class Insecta; order Diptera; family Culicidae; genus Uranotaenia; species Uranotaenia lowii. The sequence continues at coordinate 161,552,177 of NC_073691.1, read as the reverse complement.
GTTAGGCCCCTGATTCCTTCCAGTGGGTGATAGGTCTCCAATACAATATATTTAGCATATCTCGAGAACTAATGATGCAAATGAGACAATATTTGGCATTTGGAGGATACAAGAAATGTTTCTCTGATGGATTGAGCCCCTTTCTCCTTCCAGTAAGAAAGAGGAAATGGGGTGACTCTTACAACTTTTAGGAGAACTCAAGAGCTAATCGAAAAAATGGAATAAAATTTGGCATGGGAGCATATTTGTGAACACGAAATGTTTCTACGATTATTTGTGACCGTTTTCTTTTTCCAGTGAGATCTTATTTGGAAAATAGAATCAAATTGGGCATGGCAGAGGATTTTTGTGCAAGAAATATTTCTCCGATGGTTTAAGATTCCCTTCTTCCTCCAGTGTGGAAAAAGAACTCATGGACAGAGTTTCCCAAAAAAAAAAATATATAACTCAAGAACTTATCGAAGAAATGTGGCATTAGATTTTTGTATTCAAGAAATATTTGTCATACGAAGCCATAGGATCCTGGTATGTTGACACGCTGCATTGGTGTCGTATTTTATAATCTAAAGAATGCATGTGATCACATAAATACTAAGGCAGAAACTGCGGTGAATCCGTGCACCCATGGTAGATTACAAAAAATAAAATCGTTTGTCAAAAAAATGGGGAAATTTTATCTCCATCTCACTTACACACATAAGATATACGGTACAAAGCAAAGGATGTTTAAACTATTTAGACGAAATTCATACTTCAGCTATGTTAAGCAATTGCGAGATATTATTCCATAAAAATACCCTGTTATCGACAAAAACATATTAGGAACGCTTCAAGGTCCCGTTTGTCTCACGTATAAGCTTGAAAGATTCAATGTAAATTTTAAAACGAATTTTTACTGAAACTTCAAATGAGCGTAAACCCTTTTCACGAGTTGGTACTGATTTCTGAAATAAATTCGAATTGTTCAATCTAAACACCAGTTTACACTAGGCAACTACGATTTTTGTTATTTTTTGTTATTTGTCTCGAGACGAACTTTCCTCTAGTGTGGACTAGCCTTGAGAGTATCCCAATATCAATCTCCCAATCTCCCTACTTGTGCAATAACAGAGAAACCCGAAGAGAAGATAGCAGGGCTTCGTTTTTTCTCTTCGAGAACAAGTTCAACACGTGGCTTTTGCATCGGTGGGAGGATATTACTCTTTTTCTACCCTCTCTCAAGATATCCTTCGCTCAAGCTCAACGAAAGTTCCGGTTCCGTAGCAAAGCTTTCGCTGAAGTTCATCAAACTTTTGTAAGCAAGGCCTTTCTTTTCAAGTAGGTATCTGTTATACTCTGTTAGAACAGACTTTTGAAAAAGCTTTCAAAATGGTTTCCCGAGTTCTTACTTTCAAAAGTTCAGATTCTAAAAGCTTTCACACTATGAAGTGGGTGATGTTTGAGAAAACCTCTATTAGGAGGAAGCTACTAGAACTTAATGTGGAAATGGAGAAATCTGTGTCCCAGCTAACATTTGGGCGTTACCAAGTTTTTCCCGTTATGTTTTTATGTGTTTGTTACCGAGTGTTACTTTAAATTATTACCCGGCCGGCGCCTATAAAAGTGAAGTGTGAATTTGTAAGTGGAGTGGGAAACGTTTCCTGATTGGTGAGCACCAATCTCGAAAGTTGCCGAATTTTTATTCTTGGATTCAACTCAACCCATTTCCCCTTTTTTAACGGCTAAGACCATTTTGATACTAATTTGGAATAATGTCCGGCGCTTAAAATATCAGCCATGATTTCCGGAAATTAATTTAAATGACTGTTAAATTCTCCAAAATCAACCCATCCATCGCTATGACTTGAGCCTTTCCTATCGGCCGTCTGGTGTAGTAAAGTCTATTTTGGCAACATATTTTAAAGCCATAAAATTTACTCACTTCCGGAGAACTCTGAAATGGGGCCAAAAAAATGTATTCCTACACAGGTTCGCGGCGAGCCGCCGCCGCCGCTGACGACGACGACGCTAATCAGAATAAACTTTTACGGCCATGATACTCCGATGCGGTCAGTCGGCCAGCGAGACCGGAAGTGGAAATTTTGCTACCCCTCACGGATGCCCTTCTTAGCTTCTCCTCCTGGCACCGGAACCACTCCAGAGGATGTGAATTACGATGGATCTGGCGCTCTTCGAATGGTGAAAGGGAGTTGGTATTTTCCTTTTTTCTGTTTTTTACGATGCTTCGGCACCATTTCGGACTGATGCGATTTCTGGCTGCCGGAAAAGAGTTGTGAACGGCAGTCAATTTGTGATTTTTGGTTGTTTTATTTCCTTTATGGGTGATTCTGGAGATTTAAGTTAGGTAGCTTTTGAGTGGAATCGTTGGCTAAGGTAATTTGGAGGATTTTTTCAAATGAATATGCAGAAAAAGCTTGCTTTCCGCGAGTTTCCTATTTTTAGAAGAGTATTTCTCAAATTGTTAACTTTACCGAGAAACTCAATTCTACAAAATCTAATAAGATATTGTAAATGAGTCCATAATATCAAATTCGATGAAAATTACTTTAAACTGCCTGGACGTCTCAGCCTCCATTTCAAGGGACCCCTCCAAAAGAATGAGGTATTTAATTTTTTTTTAAATCATCATGTCATAACTTGCTTGTGTTTTTATTTGTTGAGAATACCTCGGTAATTGTTTAAAATGTGTCTGATTTTTTTTTTTAAAAAAAAAGCTGTTTATTTTCTTAACTAAATAAAATTGACGGACTTTTTTTCAAAACTTGCTGTAAATCAATTTCTGTGAAAATCGCTTGGAAATCGTTTTTATCCAAGTGCATGTAGATTAGACTGCCCCAAATTTGTATGAGAAATTTAAAAACCTGTGAAATATTATACGCGGCAGGCTAAAATTGATCCTGGGCCTATTACAAGATCTCATGCCAAATTTGGGCCAGATCGGACCACGGGAAGGGGTCGCTCAACGAGCCTGAAGTTTGTATGAGATTTTGAGACATTTTGTTCGAGAGGAACATGAAAAACCAGTTTTTCGTAAATAACTTTTGTCTCCTTCCACCGATTTTTTTCAAAAACGGGTTTTCTTAAAGCCTAAACTATGACAAATATTTCATCCGAAGGTTGCATTTCAATTAAAGTTAAGATAAAAAATTTATTAATCTTCAAAAATTGGCAAACTTTTTTAAGGGTGATATTCATCACTGTTTTAATGAGGCGACTAAATGTCCGACCAGAGCACTTAATGTGAAATGCATGCCATTTCGTCAAATAATGACCGATTTTATCCATTGTTGTTGCGCTCGATAGGAATTTTTAATTTTTTTCTAATATTTGAGTTTGGATGATATTCACTTGATAGTTCGGAAAGAAGTAAGGGCGGAAAAATGCTTGACAATTTAAAATTGCATAACCACAGGGGCCTAGGAACATGACTGGACTGGATTTGTAATGCCAATAAAAAAACCAGTTTTTCAACAATAACTTTGGTTCCCGTCGGCCGATTTCTTTCAAAAACATTTTTAAAGATGGTAGCCGTAGTGAACGACTGTGCCGAAAGAGGTGTTGCATTGATTTCGGAATTTAATGGTAAAATAACCAAAAATGAAGAACAACTGCAATATTTATTAAAGGTAGTTGAGGCACATCGAAAAACAATTCAAATCTCCAGCAAAAAATAATTTGATTTGAAATGATGTGCATAAACTTTGAACTTCGTTAGTTACTCTATGAATAAAAAAAAATTTGAAATATATAGGGGAGAATGAGGATACTTGATCCCTGGGGATACTTGATTCCTTAGCTATATCTCGAAACTGGAATGTCTTACAAAGATCAAATGTTCTAGAAAAATGTGCCAAAATGAGCAAAATAACAATGCTTGCAGTTTAAAAAATTTTAACAAAATAATTGTTTGAGTAATAGAACTTTGTTTGAAAAATTTCACAAAATGTAACTTGAAGATCTTTTTCCATCACTTTAAAATGTTCCTCACATGGGGAAATTATGAAAAAAATATTTGTTCCAATGTATCAATCGTTCGAGCGTAAAATGAACTTCATAATGCCATATTTTCAAAGCAATGGAAAACTCTCAACTTTTTTCAGAAAAAGTTTTCTAAAATGTTGATTATTACAATTGATCCCCCTTCCAAACGGCATATTCTTCTTCTGAATTGATGGTTATGATTGCTGATTACGAAATTACTAATAATTATCCAAAACTAATATTTACTAAACAAATGTCTGAAGAAAAGAGCAACAATAATTAATTTTCTCTTAATTATAAAAAATAGCGCCTTTAAGTATGCAATGTTATTAGCGTTGAGACAAAGTTATAGAATTTTCTTCTTATGTCTGCTATAAATTGGTAAATGAGAACAAACATGACCAAAATAGTTAATCAACATTCTATCTTGGGGTTTTGTTTGATTTTTATACAAGGATTAAGGCTTCTTGAATAAAAGATCAAGTCTCCTTCAATAGGGGATCAAGTCTCCCCTAACTTAAAAAAAATCGCAATTTTTTTATTCCCACGAAAATGCTTCTAGTTCATCAACGGGTTCAAGTATCGCTCTTATTTTTGGAGCATAGAAACTTGAAGTTACAAGCTGTTAGAAAATGTCATAGACGGCGAGTTGCTAATTTTTTCCTCAAAAATATGGTGATAATAAGAAAAGGGGATCAAGTATCCCCACTCTCCCCTATATTTTTTTTTAGTTTAATACCTACTAGGAAATAACTTCATGTGTCAACCTCATTATTTATTGTAATAAAAAACACTCTAAACCAAATGAAGTTTGTTTTAACTACCGCTAACATTATAAAAAACGTGAAAAGTCTGTAAATGGACCTGTTTATCGAAAATTTATCTTTTTGTTGGCATCACAAATCGTCCAGTCATGTTCCTAAACCCCTGTGGATATGCAATTGTTTTTTTTTTAAATTGTCAAGCATTCTTCCGCCCTTACTTCTTTCCGAACTATCAAGTGAATTTCATCCAAACTCAAATATTAGAAAAAAATTAAAAATTGCTATCGAGCGCAACAACAATGGATAAAATCGGTCATTATTTGACGAAATGGCATGCATTTCACATTAAGTGCTCTGGTCGGACATTTAGTCGCCTCATTAAAACAGTGATGAATATCACCCTTAAAAAAGTTTGCCAATTTTTGAAGCTTAATAACTTTTTGATATTAACTATAATTGAAATGCAACCTGCAGATGAAATATTTGTCATAGTTTAGGCTTTGAGAAATCCCGTTTTTGAAAGAAATAGGTCAAAGAGGACGAAAGTTATTGACGAAAAACTGGTTTTTCATGTTCCTTTCAAACAAAATGTCTCAAAATCTCATACAAACTGTAGCGTATAACTTTTTCAAAAGTCGGGTCATTTGGGGCAGTCTAATGTAGATTTTGAGAAGGGTCATTCCGTTTTTAAAGAGTGAAAAGTCTTTCGTTATAATAAATCATTTTGTATTGTAAACACTTCCAAAATTTTTAAAAATCACTTGAAAACTGTTCCATTTGTGTAGTAATTATTCAATTTTTTCCTATCTGAATGAGTAATTGTTTACAGAATGTTAAAATATCTCAAATTAAAACAAAAAGTCTACGCAACCATAACTTAATCATATCCACCATTGTTATAATTTAAACCATTGTTATAATTTAAAGTTTTGTTGATTTTTTTTTGGTTCCGGTACGAGTATTTATTTCAAAGGACTACAATTCTTTTCAAAAAGCGATCAGTTATTTTAAGCAAAAAAATGCTGCAAAAATGCTGCAACAAATTTCTATTTGCCTGACCTAGCTCTGCCGGAGCTTGTTAGCACGTGGATGTTTATGTTTCTACTGATTCGGCATAGGCCGATGCAGGGTGTTTGTTAGGGACGTTTTTTAAGCGCACAAAGACAGGCAGCCATTTAGATAGTTATTATTACAACTTTGTTTTATTTATGTAACGTTAGTAAGATAACATTCTTCTAAAATGTTACAATGGATGATTGTTGTTTTTTTTTCAACTTATATTCAAATTGTTCCATTTTTGCCATTCTGATCTAAATCATTTCGTTTTACTCCATATATTCTTCTAGCAGACTGTTTTTAAACTCTGATGGGAAACTTGAGAATAACGTGACAAATTGAAGATATATCCCACACAGGAGTGAGGGCTACGCACAACTTATTTACAGATCTATCAAGTGCAGTCAAATAGTCAAAATCACACACAAATGGTAAACATAAGTCTTGAAAAGTTTTATTTTTTTAGCTGAATTTTAGTTTAGTTGTTAGGTTTAATCTTTCTATTGCAGCATAAATCTTGCCGCAATGAGCATTAAAATGTCGATGCCAGGTTAGAACTTTGTCAAAAAAAAAAAAAAAAAACACCAAGGTTCGCTATTATTGAGGATAAGTTGCGGGTAAACTGAAGTAGATAATTGCTTACCAAAAAACAAGGCTTCAGTTTTTGATGGGTTGATTGGGAGAAGGTTTGCATAAGACCATTGAATCAGCTTTGCAAGATCGTGATTTATTTTATCAAAGAAATCATTTATATTTGAATTTCGTTTTGAGCAAAGATAAATTTGCACATCATCTGCAAAAGGATGAACAGAGCAAAACTTACATTCAGTATAAAAGTTACAAATTGGGTCTCTTATAGCCTTCTATGGACTCGAAATTCAAAAAAAGATTCTTAAATAGCCTTATTTGAGACAAAATATGATTTTGACTATATTTTTGTAAAAAACTAAAACAGTCAGAAAACAAACCGCGGGGTAGAACGCCAAAATAAGTGGACAGAACGCACCATATGGAAAAAGTGGTAGAAATAAAACAATAACACTAGTTTACAAAATTTAAGAAAATCGTGAACTTGATTGACTGACCAATATTTTTAATGTGAAATCGAGCGCTGAATCGGAAAATGAAATTCAAAAAAATCTCAGTAGAACCGTTTTTGAGTTATGCTCCAAATATGAAATTTCTGTAAAATAAAAAAAGTTCTTGTACTTAAATTAAATATCTCGGACGGCATAATAGTAATTTGAAATCCCTCTTTTGCATATTGAAGGTGAATAAATATTGTATCGATCATTTCATCACTATTTTTGCGTGTGATCAACAGTATTGTTGATATAAGTGACTTTATGATAAAAAAAAATATAAAAACGTATTTTTTTAGAGAAAATTTTATTTAACCAAAAGTTTTAGACTTCAAATATCTGATTTTCTTTTGCCCTTAAATTTCAATTTAAAACAAAGATTTCAAGTGGTTGTTTATTAAAATCGGTTGAAAATTGAAGAAGTTATGGCGGGAGGAACAAAAAATACTGGTTTTTCAACAATCATTTTTTTCATCACTAGCCGATTGTTTTTTATGGTTAATTTCCTTAAAGTCTAAGTTGAGACAAATATTCCACCCGAAGATTGCAACATTAAAAGAAACTTTTCGCTGAACAACTTGGTCGAATATCATAACTTCGTATCTTTTTAGACAAAAAAGTTATTAGCTGTTTTAACAGGTGTATGTCTTTTTGGATTGATAAACCATGAATTCAGTTGACACCACTGCTTGTGCCCCACGAAGTATGGCATGAAAAGTGGTCTTGCAATACTTAGCTAGGCACCCAGCAGTGGTGTCAACTGAATTCATGGTTTATCAATCCAAAAAGACATACACCTGTTAAAACAGCTAATAACTTTTTTGTCTAAAAAGATACGAAGTTATGATATTCGACCAAGTTGTTCAGCGAAAAGTTTCCTTGAAGAAATTTATAAATTGGCACAAAAACCATTAGCAGGTTCGGTTCCACAGAAGAAACAAAAATTATGTTGATTTTTTTAGTACAAAATATTCAATTTTCCCATACAAACCTAAAAGTTCAAATTTACTCATGTGAACGTTACATAAAAATTCTGCAAAAATTCATGGATGAGTTTTGGACCAAAACGAAGCTTTTAAGACCCCAGAGTGTGAGAAATTCAAAAACGACCCCAATACGACCCAGTCTAATGTGCTATCTTACCTCGCTGGTGCGTCTTATACAGTTTTCCCCTACATGCAGCTGTCATTTTGTTATCCCTTCTGGATTTCTTCACTCGGTTCTTCATACCGGATTGTCTATTTCCGTGTCCTGATTGAACTGGACAGCATATAGTACGATTTTGCTTAGCTGAGAGGTTCAAAATCGCAGTAACAATAATTTTTCCGTTCATTATTTCAACTGTTTCCCACAACTTTCAGCCACAAACAGCTGTTTATTGTTTTGACAAAAACATTGAGAGTATTGGTAAACTTCTCCAAAAACTGACTTTCTTCTCAGAGCGACTCCGTTCGTTTTTCGAGCGAAACTAGTGTGCCTCTAGAGCAATAAATGAGCACGATGACAGCAGTTAGAGCGAACCTAGGTTGCCTCTGAGGTGAAAAAAAACACGATATAAGTCAGATGAATTTAGGTGATGGGAAGAATAAAGATAGATGCCGAGAAACCGGCAGCACCACATGAGCTGGTTGTGACCGAAGTAAAAGAGGAGAAGAGAGTTTTTTTTGTTTTTGCTGATTAAACGATTTCTTGTGAGCTGAACAGAAGGCTGCTCAAATCTGTAAGGGAACTTCAAAGTTTCAATAAGAACTTAAATTTTGGGCTGAATAAAACGGGTATTAAAGGGATTTCTAAGAGATTTTCCTCTTACACTGAGGAATTCTACATTTCACCTAAAAAACTTCAACAACAACATTTTCGCTGATTAAAAATGCAAATTCTCTGATCGTATGCTGTGCTAAGGTGCTGATTGCTTGTTTCAGCTTTCTGGCTGAAGAAAGAAATACTTCAGCGCTGTTTCAGCATGTAAGGAAGTTTTATACCAGCCGATAGAAAGTAGGGGAAATTTGGTTGAAGAATAACTCGTTCAGCCTTTGTCCAACCATTCAAATTTGACAGCCGTCAGCTGTACAAAGTTATCTTTGAAAGTGCCTTTCAGCTACATCAAACTTTCTGTTTTTCAGTCATTGATCAATGAATGCATGCATGATATGGATCGAAATAAGGATTTTTTATTCGTCACTTTGCTTGATAAATGGCCTAGCCGGAAAATTAACTTTTCATCCTCGAAGCATTTCAATTTCAATTTCTTAATATGAAATTGACCTAGGTTGAGAGATATATTCCACTCGCTTAAGAACGACACAATTCTGACCCTTCGCAAAATGCATGGTTGGTTCTGCCTTCTGCGGCGTGAGACCAACAAGTCGTTGGTTCATAGTTCGAGACAAGTTTAAATGAAGAAAAAATAACACGAGAGGGGAAAATTAGCTGGCAAACATCGGACATACATCGGTCATCATTCTTTTTGTTTTTTTTTGTTGAACCGTCAATTGACGTTTCATGTCATCTTCGCTGATTAATTTCTCCAGATCTCGATGTTTAAGGGCTGAACAGCAGCTTCTCCCTGAATTTTGGTTTCTGTTCTAATTTTAAATCAGCATGATAGCTGATTTAAAATCAGAACTAAATAATGTTTCAGCGGTTGTTCAGCAAAAAATGTTTGTTGGGAAATTTCTTCATTGGCATGACATAAAACGATGAAACAATTTTGATTTGATTTGATTTGAAATTCGTTTATTTGGAATTTATTTCAATTTTGAACTATTGATTTTTGCATCAGAAATCAGACTTAATTTTGAATCAAAAAAAAAAACAGGTAGTTATTCTAAAGCATTGATTTTTTTCAGTAAACCATGCTTTTTCCACATTCAAGTCGTAGATGGCAACACTATTAACAGCAAGATAGAGCTGCCATCTACGACTCAAAACTTGAAAGAAATTGTTTGACTGATTGCAAAAATTAATATTCTTGAAGAGAAGCCTGTTATTGGATTCAAATTTAGCATGGCAATACCCGAATATTAACATGAAAATCATCGCGTTTCTGGAAAACATTCAGGGGCATTCTTTGATAGTACAAATTCTAGGGGCATAGGCATGAGCTATAGCAACCAAGAAATTGCTTTGCTAGCAAAAAAGTGACCTATGATTGTGTGAAATTTGGTAGATGTTGTAAAAATTATGGGTCAATTTTATTTTGCAAATAATTTTGAAATTTCTCCTTTTAGTCGCTCAGTTTCATTTGAAAAACGTATACTAGTCCTTTTTGTTTATATGGGACCTATTTATTTTGTTGGAATTTTTCAAATACCCACATAAGGGGCTTAACGGTTTAAGATGTCAACCTTATAACATTGGAAATTTTTGCGATAGTTCAACAGATAATTTTGAACGTATGACAAAAACTATTCAAACAGTAATTTTACTGTTATCAAGTGCACACACGATATTTTTAATATCATTTGATGATCGCTTTGATGATATTATCGATAAACTAAAAATAGAAGCATGAAAAAAATTATTTTAGTTCAGTAGATATTAGCAGTTCAAATGACCGGTGACTAATAATTGTGTGTGACCCATGATTGTGGGGGGCACCCTTTTCGCACCCTTTTTTCATATTTTTGCACCTCAAAGCCTATCGCTTCATCCGAAAAAGTAAACATATGCTTTATTAATTCGTTGGACAGTTGGGAACAACGTTTAGAAGAAAATTTTGACGATTTGAAATTATTCATGTTTTAATAAGCGGAACACATAGTGGTACTAGGGGAGATAAGGGCATAATGATCACCTCAAGAAGGACGCTAATTTAACCATAGAAAACATTTATAATTATTAAGTTAGTTATTGGCCGTGTTCAGACACTAAAAAAGTCTATTTCCTAACGGGCTAAAACTTGAAAAAGTAGATAATAGCGATTAATTCTTGGCCAAAAGCTGAAAATCAGTCACTGTAGAGACATAATGAGAACCCCCACTGGGGCAGCATGAGCGCCTTTAATAGGGGTACGATGATCATTTCCTGCCGTAGAATCTAGCAGCGAATTCAACTCGATAAAGTCAACTAAATAATAGAGCTACAGCTTAACGATTTGGCCTATTGGTTAGGTGTCGGAGAAGTAATCAGAAGACTCGAGTTCGATTCCTAGTCGAGGTGATTTTTTTTCATTTATCATTCCTAATCGTTGCATGTTGCATTAAACGGTTAGTCAAACAAAGCAATAACAATATAACGAATGTCTTTTTGTAGAATACAAACAATTCACGCACACACTCATTATTTAGTGCAATATGCATCAATAAAGAATGGAAAATGAAAAAAAATCACCTCGACCAGAAATCGAGCTCCAGTCTTTTGATTACCTCTCTAACACCTAACTAATGGGCTAAATCGTCAGATGTAAAGTAATCAAGCTCTCAGTTGACTTCATCGCTTGAATTCACTGCTAGATGCTACGGCAGAAAATGTTCGTCGTATCCCTATTAATGGTGCTCATACTGCCCCAGTGGGGGTTCTCATTATGCCCCTACAGTGACTAATTTTCAGCTTTTGGCAAAGAATTAATCGTTATTATCTTCTTTTTCAAGTTTTAGCCCGTTGTGCTCTATACGTCCCGAGTCAGAAAGTTTAAGTAAAAATTAATTAATTAATTTTAAATATTCGTCACTTGAGAAGCTTGTTGGTTTTTATTTTAAATTATTTCTGTAAAGGTGGTACAGAGTTTTCCTTTTTGCTGAAAAGTTAATACTATAGTTCTATACTACAAAACGTACTTTCTTGGAAAAGAGGGGTGCTTACTATGCCTCGGGTGCTCGTTATGCCCTTATCTCCCCTACTCTTGTTTCGCTCACCGTATCATTACGATGAGCATTATCCATCAAATACACATAATTTGTTTTATGACTACCGTGCGCAAAAACTAAACTCAAAGCATGTTATTCATTGATTAGGAAAGCAATTCAAGAGCGCTACTTGAAATCTTCGGCAACCAACACATCCTCTGTGCCGTGCCGACATATCTCTATCGAAACGTCATTAATTATCAACGGAAACAGTTGCCTGTCTGTCTCTGTTCCGGGGAAAGTTTCGGTCAAGTGTTATTGACAGATGAGCACTGGCCGATAAGTTGTGTTGCAGTTTGATTCAGGGAATCATGATTATGGCTGGCTGCTGAAATTGCAACTTTGAATGAACCTCCCGACCCCTCCTTCTCGTTATTTGAGTATGGGTATGAAAGCCAAGCCTGCGGGTTGATCTTTGTTACGTTGCCAATATCAGATGGAATCCTTCATCCTGGGCAGCTGTTTGGGTTCGTATCGTTAATTAAACCGGGCTTCGGTTCGGACGTGTGTCAGGAGTTTACAGGTAGCGCGGTCCCTGGAGCGATGATGCATTTGACCACCCTCGAAGACACAGTCTTACAGTTAACATTTGAATCGAATGCCAAATTATTTCCTGCCAGACCATGTCCCCGCGAGTGGCATTTCTCGCTGAGTACAAACGTCTCCACTTCGAGAGGCTCCAGGCTAGAGCGCCGTCCGTGTCCAAGACAGGCCCAAGATGGTCCGTCACTCTCCAATCACTATACCGAACTAGCACGCGGGCCAGCTTCTCGTCCCCACAGAAATCAACAGAAACCATTCACCACATAATGCACAGTTATCCATTATTTGTTTTGTTCGCGGAAAGTTACCCCAGGCTTTTCTTCATTCGAAAGGAATGGTAGGAGAAGGGAGAGGGGAGAAAGAAAGGAATGGGGTGATTTTCCCGGACCATTTTTCCCCGAGCCCAGACCGAGTCCGGGGGTATCCTGTTACCCGAGCTAGACACATTGTTGCTGCCGATGTTGTTCGATGGCTTCGGAAAGAAAACCGACGCGCTCCTCACTGCTGAGATAGTCCTTCACAGTCAGTCAGTCTGGCAGCCAAAAGTCGTCGAATTGTCGTTTTTTTTAGGGGGGGAGCGCACTGATTCAGCACCGGACGGTTTTCGTGGTCGTTTCATTCCGGGGCCACATCAGACAGACAACTGATTGGCAACTGGTTCCGCAATCGGCTCCAATCTCCCGCTTCTCGGAGGCTGCCGCGATGATGCAACACGTTCGGCTGCTGGCAGCATCGTCGGTCGGATGCTGCCCGGGAAGGGATGCCAATTTTTTTTTTTTTAGTTTTTGATTTTTGAGTTTTTTTTAAATGATTTCATAAATTCGTATCAATTCTTTTAGGAAAAATGGTAGCATTTTTGATTTAATATTGGGTATCACTTAAATGAAAGGAACATTTAACTTAAATGAAAAGGGTTGAAAGGGTGCATATAACTGAAACATGTGTGCCGTGAGAACGATTTTGGTTCGTTATCAAACTTACACAGCAAAAAATTAATAAATTCTCAAAAGTCGGAGAAAAACTTGAACTTTTTTTTAACTTTCCAATATTTGAACCATGAACAGTGCTTTCGAATGACAGAGTTGTATTGCGATGAATTTTCCTTATTTGATTTCCTTTTACCACTATTCTATTTAGAAGCGAGGAGAGCTCCCATATGGGAATATGACACTAGTTAGAATTTTTACTGGTTTTTAAGGCTTTACGGAGAGGATAGTATGAAATTAAAATAAATATCTTCTGTAAAATTTAGTACGAAAATTTGCCGAATATCAAAGCATATTTATTTACGAATAAAACAATATATTTGGAAAAGTGCATTACTTAAGGCATTTAAGAGAGAAGAATTTATTTTATTTGTCAGCTTTCATTGAAACTGACGTTGCCGATTTGCAGGAGAAAGAGCAGTTTTACAATTAACTGAACAGCGTGGTAGAGAGAATTCCGAAGGGTGACATTCAAATCCATTTGGGCGACTTCAACGCAAAGATTGGCTCCGAAAAACAGGACCTTGAGCGCATCATGGGGCGTCATGGCCTAGGACAGATGAGCGAAAACGGAGAGCTGTTTGTTGAATTTTGTGGCAACAACGACATGGTTATCGGTGGATCGCTCTTCCCCCATCGACCAGCACATAAGGTAACTTGGGTATCCCGAGATGGCCGAACAGAAAATCAAATTGACCACATTTGCATCAGCCGAAAATGGAGAAGGAGCCTTCTTGATGTCCGCAACAAGCGAAGCGCAGACATTGCATCTGACCATCCCCTCGTCCTTGGGGAGATATGACTGAGAGTTGCGCGTGTCCAACGGCGCGAGGAGAAAGTCGGGTGTCGATACGACGTCCGCCGGTTGGAGAATCCAGAGGTGAAAAGGGCATACGTTGAACAGCTAGAATCCCGAGCCTCGGAATTGTCGACAGACGGAACAGTCGAAGAACTGCAGTGGTGTGGAATCAAGAAGTTAATGGATGTCGTATGAAACTTGGAGGATGGTCGATGATCGGAGAGAGGCGAAACTCAGAAATGAGCAGTCATGTAACGGGTCAGCCGCCCGCTTACGATATGCGGAGCTGGAAAAGGCAGTTAAACGAGCTTGTAGACGAGACAAAAGGGGGGAATAGGGAGAAAGAGCCGCCGCCAATGGAGATATCAGATTACTTTATAACATTTCTCTCCGCCTTAGTGGTGCAAGGACGTATGCTAGAATGCCGCTTAAAAACCGAGCAGGTCAGTTATTGAACGATCGAACAGATCAGCTCAACCGATGGACTGAGCACTTCGAACAACTCTTTCGAGTCACGAATAGTGATGGCCAACAGAACCCGCAGCTCGAAGCGCCAACCTAAGTCGCATCAATAGAAGCGGCAATCAAAAGCAAGAAATCCAACAAAGTGCCTGGGATCTATTGCATCCCTGCTGAAATGCTGAAAGCCGACCCTGCCCTGTCAGCACAAATGTTGCACCGTCTTTTCGCTGACATCTGGGATACTGCAACATTCCCGGCCGACTGGATGCAGGCCCAGACAACCATTTGGTGGGTATTTCGAATTTGCAACGCAAATATACGTGTAAACATATCGTATATAATGTAGCAAAACCAGTATATACGTATCATTTTGGAGGCCATATAGGTACATTAGCAAACATATTCTTGATTTGGATTGTATTAAATTACGATTTGCACGACTTGTCATGCGCATCATTTACGACTACCCTGATTCTTTTTGGAATATACTATGACAATTTACATCATTATTTAGATGATTGAGGTTGTAATATACGACATGTTTCGTAACAATATGGAAAGTTTGACGACTTATTTGGTCGTATTTTGCGATTTGAGTGCAGGGCTCTCATTTTCCGTCAGTTAAATAAAAATAAGATTATTTTTTTGTACTTTAAACCAATTGGTTTATTTATCCCCAAAAATAATAAAAATAAGTATATTTAAAAAAAAGCGTTTTTTGCTGTCAAATTCAAGTTTTTTAACGTTCATGCAGTTATTGTTTGTCCCTGGACTTGATCCCCTGACCATACGATCTGCAGCTCATGATGGTTCCTCGACGCTATCTGGAATATATAAATTCAAGGGGATTTGCTTCAAAGGCATTAAACCAAAAGCAAATCGTATATTTCTATAACTTTAATCCTTTAAATCGTAGAACACGTCATCGATGATCTAAAAATAGACCAACATTTTGAATCCTCCTTTAATACGATACCAATCATCGATGTCCCATTATCATAAACGATTTTATTGAACTTTTTTGTATTCTTTTACGATTGCCAGCAAATGCGTTTTACGAAAATCAGACATGCGAATGAATATGCAAAGGTATACGATTGCATGCACATTATTACGAATCAATGCAGTTATATACGTTTTTTTATTTCGAATTATTTTATGCATAGCACGACAAAATCTCTCAGTCACGGCTGATCACCGTATATCGGTTGATTCACGGTTTATTTTGCGAATTGTCGTACACAAAGGTCGAGTTCATATGTACATAAATATGAGTCTCTCTTCTTGTCGTAATAAAATCATGCAATGCTTTTAAATACGATAAAGAATATGCATGGATCGCACATTGTAGGTGCAGATATACGAAAACGAATATAAATAACATTCTATACGATGTAATCTGGAAAAGAAAATACGACTGGGAGGGTATCCTCGTAAAGGTCCCGAAGAAAGGAGACCTGACAGAGTGCGGTAACTGGCGAGGCATAACGTGGTTCTGTACAACCCTCAAAGTACTCTGCAAAGTGATCCTGAACAGGATCCAGGATAGAATCAACGCTACACTCCGACGGCAACAAGTTGGATTCCGATCCGGACGATCATGCGTGGACCACATCACAAGGCTACGAATCATACTGGAATAAATCAACGAATTCCAGGACTCTGGCGTTCGTTCATTTTGAAAAAGCATTCTATCTACTCAACCATGAAAACATCTGGGAGGCTCTAAGGCGACGAGGGGTCCCAGAGAAACTAGTCCATCTCATCGAACCGTAGTAAGAGGCATTTTCGTGCAAGGTCTTGCCCGACGGTGTCTTGCCCGATCAAATCTCGGTAACTGCTGGAGTGAGACAGGGATGTATCTTATCACCGCTACATTGTCTAATCATAATGGATGAGATTCTGACTGGATCGATCGACTGTGCACCGAACCGAGGATTGCCGTGGAATCCTTCAACAATGGAGCAACTGAACGACCTTGAGCTGGCAGACTATATTGTTTTGCTTGCACAAACAAACTGGATATGCAGAGCAAACTCGACGACCTCACTGAAAGCTCCAAGGCAGCAGGTCTCAAAGTCAATGTCGGAAAGACCAAGTCGATGGAAATTCCTCCAGTTTCATGGTAGCTGGACAACAAGTTGAGAAAGTGGAGTGCTTCCAGTATCTTTGTAGTCAGATAACGCCTGATGGTGGTACCAAGAAGGAAATCGAAACCCGGGTGTTTAGAAATGGTAGTTAGATTCCGTCATTTATAGAAGCCCCAAGTGAGACGTGCTAACGTTCATTGATTCGCTCTATTTCTCACGTCTCACTGTTACACCGTCGATATGTTGTGAGAGTACCAGAGAGCCGAACTGGTAGAAGTAAACAAACGGCAATAAATCATAAGTTTGATTGCAACCACGACTTCTAACTTGATCCGAAAATCCACTAGCGGGTGAAAATAAAACTGCTCCCCCATCGTCGGAACGGAGTGATAGTGCAATGCGTTGATTAATCGCTCGAAGTGGTATTTTAAAAGTTCTTAATAGGGTGTTAACAGTCCACTCTCTAGTGTTATCGAACATTTTTGCCCGATTTGCATTTGCGAGTCTCCGGAACATCTGGCGCTCACTTCAAATATCTCGAAGAACGAAAATTCGAATCTTAAACTCAAACGTCAAATCCCTATTGCTGTACGGGTGCGAAACTTGATGCACATATGCGGTGAGGACGCGAAAACTGCAAAATGTTCGTAAACCGCTGCCTGCGGAATATTATCCGTGCTTGGTGGCCTGGCAACTGGATCTCAAATGAGGAACTACATCGCCGGTGTCATCAAAAGGCGCTAAACATCGAGATTCGGGAACGTAAGTGGAGATGGATTGGGCACACGTTGCGAAAAGATGAGAACGGGATTTGCAGAAAAACGCTTGAATGGAATCCAGAAGGACATCGAAGAAGAGGCAGACCCAGAAACTCGTGGCGACGAAGCCTAGCTGCCGAAATCTTGACTGGGATCAAGTGAAGACGCTGGCTCCGGATCTTCAACAGTGAAGGTCTTTTACCACGGCCCTATGCGCCGGAGGATCGGCGCGGGAACTTCAGTTACTAAGTAAGTATGGAAAGTGAAAGGTTTAACAAATGGCCATCTGAACCTGAAAATTGGAGGTGTGCCAAAGCAGATCAATTTTCTGTCTGATTATCCAACAAACGGAAAAGCAGACCAAACACCGTGTCCAAGTGATAGAAAAGCTGTCCACCGACAAAATAAACAAAATACGGTTGTTTTGTTATATCGTGCAAAATATGGTATATCGGCAACCGAGGTGAACTTTTGAAAAATTTCGTGTAAAAAATTGATACGAACTATGTTGCGGGCTCTTCCAGGTCTCCTGTCAAACATTTTTAATTGAAGAGCCATACCTGAGTGTTCCGGAGAGGAAAGAGAAAAATATTTGAAAAATAAATAATAATGATAATGATCTCTTTTTCAATATTTCTCGATTCTTTTTTCTGTTAAGAGGTATGTGGCATGTTTCATATTTTTAAAACCAGCACTGGACTCCTTTGAACGTAAAACATGGTTGCAGAAATTTATTAGACTACTTTAGATTTGATTGAATATCGATTTCCTGATCTTAAAGGATACAAATCATCTGACATCCGTGGAAGATGCAAAATGAAAAGTGGTACATAACGATTGGCACACCTAACGGCCAAATATACCAAAACATGTCATTTTCAAAGGTTTCTTAACTTTGGTTAATACTCTATTTTGGTTGGATATGATTTCATCCCATAAGCGAAAAGTATGTAGTGTACAATAAACACATAAAAAAAATTGCCCAAACATTTAAGTCAATAAACTCATTCATTTGACGCTATCTTTAAAACTACTTAACAGATCAATACACAACTTTGCACATGAAAACTGAAATTTCATCAATTTTCATCCATCCGTTCAAAAGTTATCCATAAATGTAAGTGTTGCGTTTTTTTTCGAATAAGTACAGTCCTTAAGTGACTTATTTTACCCGATCCCCGTGGATTACCAATGAACTTGAAAGTAGTAGAAGTAATACGCTGTATGTGACTTAAGTCACAAAAAGTGCACAAAAGTACTCAAAGCGGGATTCAAAATAAGTCACACAAAATGACATGAGGTGGTTTCTCCCTGGCTGGCTGGATGGGTGGGGGCGCTTGCAGGTATTCTAAAGAAACTTATCTTCACTTCCAGTTTACGTTTCAGCTAGAACAACATCTAGGCGCGGCCTTGTGATAGCATGTTCGATTTTTACCATAAAGGTCGGGGTTCGATCCCAAAGCCGGACAAATTTTTTTTTCTCTAAGTAATTTGTTTACTTGAGTAACCATTCTGATGGAGGCAAGCGCAATCGAGCATCAAATTGAACAATTCAAATTGATCAATCCGATCCGGCGCGCGGCATCATGGCGGCACCAAGAGAAATATAGGTGATATGAAATGATGCCTCAAGAGTAAGGTTGTCAGAACTTTTCAGCACGTATCCGGACCGGACAAATCTGTGGGCTATTTTATCTAAAAACCTGGCCAAATCCGGGCATTTGGTTTCAAAATTGTCGACCAGTCCGGCAAAATCCGGACAATATCCGGGCAAATTTGGTCATATTCCAAGAATTACTCAAAAAAAATCGAGAAAAAAACATGAATTTTTTTTTATTTATCGAAACAAATCAATAGATTTAAAATCATATTTTAAGCTTCCATAAAACTTAACATGAATATTTTTGTAAACCTTGTTCTGAAAATTACGTTTTGGACGCTGACATAAAACAAAAATAACAAAACAATTTGTTTTTTTTTTTTGTTGGATTTGGCAAATAAGGTGAATACATCCGGGGTTTTTCAAGGAATCTAGGCAATTGGGCCTGACCGGACTTTCTCTAAATTTTGTATAAAATATCCGGGCAAACCCGAATAAACCCCGGGCATCTGGCAAGTTTACTCTAGGGTGAAATAGAAGTTTTGAATAGGAAACAAAATTTCGAAACATATGTAGCTAAAACGAGGCTCAGCCAAATGGAAGAAAGGGAGGGATTTTTTCTGCTCATGTACCAATTTTTGAAAGCTGAATTCAATGGTCACTGGAAGCTGAATAGAAGTTCATTAAAACTTGTTTTGGAACTTTAAAGTATCAATGAGAAGATGTCCTGTTATACTTCGTGTGTTAATTATTGTGAAGTAAAGTTCTTACGTTGGCGATTCCCGTTTTCCGTGTTGGTTGGTTGAATCTTGAAAAACTGTGTCAATCCGACAACTCACTTATGAAAAAGTGAGTGGGGAGGGCCGCCTCCTCTAAAATTATTCAATGTGTATTGAGTGAACACTGTCCATTGGACAGGTAATAAAAAAGATTGTTTTTAAATTAAATCCGTTCGAATAAAAAATGGAACAGGTTGTAAAGCGAATCATTTTGGATTTAAAAGTGCATTTGAAGGACCACTCAGAACGGAGGTGGAACAAACCCTAGACACCACGATTTCTATAGAGGGTTTCTCAAAAACTCCTTCAACTAAGGATGGGCTGAATCAGCTTTGCTGAATCATTTTTTTTTATTCGTGACTTAGAAAGTGTCAGAATGATGAATAAGTTTGGGTTTAAGTAAACCACACTATGAGCATGGGAAGGTACTGTCGTGTTTCAGAAGAAAAAAATGTTCAGCTCATACGGAACTTTTTGGCAATCGATAACTTATCTGTTATTGCTGTTGTTGTTCGTTCCTCGACATGAACTCTACTCTGATCTTCCATATAATGTTTGAGGTACTTCAATTTAATTTGAAAAATGTGTATAAAGAGTGGATTCATTTCATTTTTTGAATGGTAGGAAGGTACTATTGCTCAGACATGTTGAAACTTGGGATCGCTTGAAAGGTAAGTTACTTTCCTCATGGGAAACAATGTTCGGTACTTTACCTTTGGAATTGATATTCAGCCAATATGGAACTTCGAAAGCACGCATATACATTTTGTGAGTTCATCCGAAAACATCGAGCTCGTTTATCGACAGCCGTGGTTTTGACGTAGAATTACGTCTTACGGCAACACTATAGGGGGGCAAATAGAAATTTGCGAACAGATCTCGCGTCACGAAAACTTTCCATTTCACGGACATCCTATCTAAAGGATTATGACGTCATCACCAACGCCTGCTTTGATGGGTTTTGTTTTTCCCTACCTACGAAAGGTATAAAACAAAGGGCTCTTTAGTCGATTCGGTTTCTTTCTCTGTTTGCCGTCGAACTGAGCAGACGTTTGCTGCGCTTCGATCTGAGTGTGGACCCCACCAGTGGTAATCCGACTCAGATATCGATTTGCAGTAGTTCAGTGGCAACCGTGGACCAGTGAGCAGCGTTGACGGTGAGCAGCGATGACGGGCAGCAGTGATGACGGGCAGTAGAGTTGACAGCCAGCGGCGGAGGCATCCAGTGGATCCTACAGGTCATGGCAAGTGGCGTTGTTTGTCAAATTATGTCACATGTCGAATAATGTTGCGTAATCAAATTATGTCACATGGTCCGATTATGTTGCATGTTCGGATTATGTCACATAGTCCGATTATGTTGCATGGCCGGATTATGTCACATGATCCAATTATGTTGCATGGCCGGATTATGTCACATGATCCAATTATGTTGCATGGCCGGATTAGTTCACATGGTCCGGTTATGTTGCATGATCCGATTATGTCACATGGTTCGATTATGTTGCATGGTCGATTTTGTAGCATGGTTGGATTATTTCACATGGTCGGATTATGTCGCATGGTCCGATTATGTTGCATGATCCGATTATGTTGCATGATCGGATTATGTCACATGGTCGATTTATGTCACATGGTCGATTATATTGCACGGTTGGATTATGTCACATAGTCAGATTATGTAGCATGACTGGGTTATGTCACATGGTCCGATTATGTTGCATAATCGGATTATGTCACATGGTTCGATTATGTTGCATGATCGGATTATGTCGCATGGTCGGATTATGTCACATAATCCGATTATGTTGCATGGCCGGTCACATAGTCCAATTTTGTTGCATGTCCGGATTATGTCACATGGTCTGGTTATGTTGCATGATCCGATTATGTCATATGGTTGATTATGTTGCATGGTCGATTTACACATGATCGGATTATGTCACATGGTCCGATTATGTTGCATGATCCGATTATGTCATATGGTCCGATTATGTCGCATGATCGGATTATGTCACATGGTCGATTTATGTCCCATGGTCGGATTATGTAACAGTCCGATTATGTTGCATGGTCGGATTGTCACATGGTCTGATTATGTTGCATGGTCGGATTATGTCACATGGTCGATTATGTCACATGGTCGGATTATGTTGCATGGACGGATTAGTTCACTTGATCCGATTATCCATGGTGCATGACCGGATTATGTTACATGGTCGATTGTGTTGCATGGTCGGATTGTCACATGGTCGATTACGTTGCATGATCGGATTGTGTCACATGGTCGGATTATGTCACATGGTCGAGATTATATTGCATATTCAGATTGTGTTGCATGGTCCGATTATGTCACATGGACTGCTTGCCCAGATTATTTCTGGTGATAAGTTTATGTCACATGGTTAAATTCTGTTATATGTTTAAAATTTGTCAGTCATATATCGCCATTTTTACACCGTCATATGTTGGTCATTTCGGAAAAAACACCATAAGTTCTATTGTTGAAGAAAAGAATTGCGTAATTCTACGTTTAGCGGTCGTAGCTTAATTACTACCTCTTCCACTTTTTTTTCTCTGAAGAGTAAATTTTCATGATTTTTTGTGCTCCAGGATCGAGCTTACCAGGCATCGAACACGTAGGGCAATATCTGTTAGAACTATGCCTATGTAAGGCGTTAAAGTAAGAATCAGAGGTATAAATTCAGGCGTTTCTTTTGAACAATCTAAGTTAGAATTGAATGTTGCCTATGTTAAGGCGATGAAATAGGAATCAGTGGCACAAATTCAGACGCTTTTTTGAAAACATCTCAAAACGGCACCACTGCCCGGTCCCAGAATCCGAACGGGTCCCGAAGCATTTGGGAGCTGTTTTGATCTGTTAGAGAGGAGGAAACCAGTGCGCAGGATCCGGAAAGAGGGTGGCCAGGCCAGGCGCCGCTGGGTGGCTTTTCCCGAACAGTTCTGGCTGCAACAGTCTTGCTCCAAACGACGACGACGATTCGGCCCTGCTTCAGGGTTCCGTTATGGCCGCTTACCTTGGGAAAGTCCTGTACCTTTACCAAACTTTGGGCCCATGCCTTTCAATCATCGCCGTCGTTCCCCGGTCTATGGCTCTCCCTCTTCCTGTCCCGGAAATCGTTCGGCAGCTAATGATTGTTGACTGCGTGACGGTGTTTGTGTTTGCGAGTGTGAATGGTTGTTTGTAGTTGTGGCGAGGAGTATTAAATTTAAGCCTCTCGAAGCACATTCACGTAAATTCGTTCGCAGAGGATTGTACACATTGTTGATGGAAATGTTGCGAAAATATGCCAATAATCATTAAGGATTGTTGATTTAAGGTTCGTTGTTTTCGGTTTTGCTTCTGGAGTGCAGATTTTTGTTTGATAGATTTTTTCCCATTCATTTGAGTTGAACAGTCGATAAAAGATACTTCTCCTCATTGTGCTCTCAACGAAGATAGGAAAATTTTCGGTTGCTTTTAACAGATTAACGTTGTTTCTGATGATCATTTATTCGATGGTTGAAGATTGATAAGCTAGCAAAAAATGAACCGAAGCTTGACAGTAACTGGAAATGGGAATCTGAGAGAAAGATTACCAAAGGTTGATAATGGAGTGAATTTTAAGCTGATCGATTTTGAAAGTGGGGTTTCGTTTGCTGTCTGAAAAAGCTCAATTCATTCACTTTATAAATTCCAGTAGTTTTTTTTAATAATTGAAGCTGAATGATAAATAAGACAAAAACGTAGTGATTTAAACGATTCAATTAAAAATCGTTCTTATCAAGTTCGGTACTTAGGCATTCAAGAGCCGAAACCAAACCAAAACTGGAAACGGAACGGCTGTTATCATACAAATTGAGAGGAAGATTTATTACCTTCTTACAACCACAGCGAGAGGAGCTGTCCGAGCAATTTCTTACCGTTGCTTATCGCTCTCTTATCTGGGATTCTTCCATCATCGGTAGCCATTAATCATAAGTATACTGCAGTGCTCCCCCCAAAAAAAGGGGAATTGTGAATTTCATTCTTTCCTTCCGTCAACGGTTCAACTTCATTGATCGGTTCAACCAGTTTGAAGGGTTTATTTTTGCATAAAATTTCATTGCTGTTTGATATTGTTGATTGGGTCCTTGATTTAGTTTTTCAATCGTAGCATTCTCTCACCAGAATCATTTTCTAATTTTCCGACGAAAAAGTTTACTTCATGAAGCAACTTGTTGGAGTAACATACCAAGCTCCATTGATTTCGATGTTCTAAAACGTACCTGTAAAGAAAAGAGAGAAAAAAAAAACGATTTAATATACTTGACTGTTGATTGTAGCCTTTCTTACAGTCTGTTTATTAGATGTGGAATCATATTATACAAAATCATAACAAATACGAAAATAAAATTGTAAAATATCTCAGTAGAACAGTTTTTAAGTTATGCTTCAAATATGAAATTTTGGAAAAATAAAAAAATGTACTGGGTACTTATATTTGAATATCTTATGCTGCATAACATTTATATGAAATCTCTATCTTGTGTATTGAAGGGGAATAAATTTGCTATCGATTATCTGAGTTTTATTTCAGTGTTGTTGGTATAAGTGAAATTGTTAGAGAAAAATATTAAAAATGCATTTTTTCAAAGAAATATTTGTTTTATCGACAGTTTTGGACTCGATGGTAAAATTTGAAAAATCTGATTTTCTATGAACAGCAAAAAAAAATTCGAAACAAAAATTTCAAGTGGTTAGGTATCAAAATCGGTCGAAAATTGACAAAAATATTGTTATTTAACTAAAACAATAATATTTTCATTTTTGAATAATTTATAGAATGTGCACCGTATCTAATCTTGTGCAGTGTACTAATATTAATCTAGAAAGAATTAAACATGATAAATCTCACTCGCTACAAGCTTAAATTGATCATGAACTAAATGTCACCATCGATTCTTAAAATGTAGATGAATCAAAATTTTCTTTGAAATAATTTATATACAATTTTGATAATATCAACAACACTGAAATAAAATTCAGATGATCGATAGCATAAATATTCATTCACCTTCAATATACAAGAAACAAATATCAAATTCATGCTTTACAGTCTTTCATATTTGAATATTAGTACAAGTACGGGTTTTTATTTTTCCAAAATTTCATATTTAAACTCAAAATCTGCTCTACTGAGAATTTTTCAATTTCATTTTCAGATTCAGCACCCGATTTCACATTAAAAGTGAAGGTTACTAAGTTCATAAACGCTGCAAACTAGTGTTATAGTTATTATGTGAAAGTATGAGACAAAAAGTTTAGATTTTGGCAAAATAAAATGCAAAAATTTAAAAAAAAAATTGAAAATAATAAAATTGGCAAAATTGACAACATCATTTGTCATGTCATTTGTCATTGACAAAATTGACAAATTTGACAAAATTGACAAAATTGACAAAATTGACAAAATTGACAAAATTGACAAAATTGACAAAATTGACAATATTGACAAAAATGACAAAATTGACAAAATTGACAAAATTGAAAAAAATGACAAAATTGACAAAAATGACAAAAATGACAAAATTGACAAAATTGACAAGATTGACAAAATTGACAAAATTGACAAAATTGACAAAATTGACAAAATTGACAAAATTGACAAAATTGACAAAATTGACAAAATTGACAAAATTGACAAAATTGACAAAATTGACAAAATTGACAAAATTGACAAAATTGACAAAATTGACAAAATTGACAAAATTGACAAAATTGACAAAATTGACAAAATTGACAAAATTGACAAAATTGACAAAATTGACAAAATTGACAAAATTGACAAAATTGACAAAATTGACAAAATTGACAAAATTGACAAAATTGACAAAATTGACAAAATTGACAAAATTGACAAAATTGACAAAATTGACAAAATTGACAAAATTGACAAAATTGACAAAATTGACAAAATTGACAAAGTTGACAAAATTGACAAAATTGACAAAATTGACAAAATTGACAAAATTGACAAAATTGACAAAATTTGACAAAATTGACAAAATTGACAAAATTGACAAAATTGACAAAATTGACAAAATTGACAAAATTGACAAAATTGACAAAATTGACAAAATTGACAAAATTGAAAAAATTGACAAAATTGACAAAATTGACAAAATTGACAAAATTGACAAAATTGACAAAATTGACAAAATTGACAAAATTGACAAAATTGACAAAATTGACAAAATTGACAAAATTGACAAAATTGACAAAATTGACAAAATTGACAAAATTGACAAAATTGACAAAATTGACAAAATTGACAAAATTGACAAAATTGACAAAATTGACCAAATTGACAAAATTGACAAAATTGACAAAATTGACAAAATTGACAAAATTGACAAAATTGACAAAATTGACAAAATTGACAAAATTGACAAAATTGACAAAATTGACAAAATTGACAAAATTGACAAAATTGACAAAATTGACAAAATTGACAAAATTGACAAAATTGACAAAATTGACAAAATTGACAAAATTGACAAAATTGACAAAATTGACAAAATTGACAAAATTGACAAAATTGACAAAATTGACAAAATTGACAAAATTGACAAAATTGACAAAGTTGACAAAATTGACAAAATTGACAAAATTGACAAAATTGACAAAATTGACAAAATTGACAAAATTTGACAAAATTGACAAAATTGACAAAATTGACAAAATTGACAAAATTGACAAAATTGACAAAATTGACAAAATTGACAAAATTGACAAAATTGACAAAATTGACAAAATTGACAAAATTGACAAAATTGACAAAATTGACAAAATTGAAAAAATTGACAAAATTGACAAAATTGACAAAATTGACAAAATTGACAAAATTGACAAAATTGACAAAATTGACAAAATTGACAAAATTGACAAAATTGACAAAATTGACAAAATTGACAAAATTGACAAAACTGACAAAATTGACAAAATTGACAAAATTGACAAAATTGAAAAAATTTACAAAATTGACAAAATTGGCAAAATTGACAAAATTGACAAAATTGACAAAATTGACAAAATTGACAAAATTGACAAAATTGACAAAATTGACAAAATTGACAAAATTGACAAAATTGACAAAATTGACAAAATTGACAAAATTGACAAAATTGACAAAATTGACAAAATTGACAAAATTGACAAAATTGACAAAATTGACAAAATTGACAAAATTGACAAAATTGACAAAATTGACAAAATTGACAAAATTGACAAAATTGACAAAATTGACAAAGTTGACAAAATTGACAAAATTGACAAAATTGACAAAATAGACAAAATTGACAAAATTGACAAAATTGACAAAATTGACAAAATTGACAAAATCGACAAAATTGACAAAATTGAAAAAATTGACAAAATTGACAAAATTGACAAAATTGACAAAATTGACAAATTTGACAAAATTGACAAAATTGACAAAATTGACAAAATTGACAAAATTGACAAAATTGACAAAATTGACAAAATTGACAGAATTGACAAAATTGACAAAATTGACAAAATTGACAAAATTGAATAAACTGAAAAAATTAACAAAATTGACGAAATTGACAAAATTGACAAAATTGACAAAATTGACGAAATTGACAAAATTGACAAAATTGACAAAATTGACAAAATTGACAAAATTGACAAAATTGACAAAATTGACAAAATTGACAAAATTGACAAAATTGACAAAATTGACAAAATTGACAAAATTGACAAAATTGACAAAATTGACAAAATTGACAAAATTGACAAAATTGACAAAATTGACAAAATTGACCAAATTGACAAAATTGACAAAATTGCCAAAATTGCCAAAATTGACAAAATTGACAAAATTGACAAAATTGACAAAATTGACAAAATTGACAAAATTGACAAAATTGACAAAATTGACAAAATTGACAAAATTGACAAAATTGACAAAATTGACAAAATTGACAAATTGACAAAATTGACAAAATTGACAAAATTGACAAAATTGACAAAATTGACAAAATTGACAAAATTGACAAAATTGACAAAATTGACAAAATTGATAAAATTGACAAAATTGACAAAATTTGACAAAATTGACAAAATTGACAATATTGACAATATTGACAAAATTGACAAAGTTGACAAAATTGACAAAATTGACAAAATTGACAAAATTGACAAAATTGACAAAATTGACGAAAATTCTACAATTGTAAAAATTGACAAAATAAACATAATTAACACGATTGCGTGAGAGTGAATTTCATCTTTTTTGTAATTTTTGTAATTTTTGTAATTTTTGTAATTTTTGTAATTTTTGTAATTTTTGTAATTTTTGTAATTTTTGTAATTTTTGTAATTTTTGTAATTTTTGTAATTTTTGTAATTTTTGTAATTTTTGTAATTTTTGTAATTTTTGTAATTTTTGTAATTTTTGTAATTTTTGTAATTTTTGTAATTTTTGTAATTTTTGTAATTTTTGTAATTTTTGTAATTTTTGTAATTTTTGTAATTTTTGTAATTTTTGTAATTTTTGTAATTTTTGTAATTTTTGTAATTTTTGTAATTTTTGTAATTTTTGTAATTTTTGTAATTTTTGTCATTTTTGGCATTTTTGTAATTTTTGTAATTTTTTTAATTTTTGTTATTTTTGTTATTTTTTAGTTTTTGTAATTTTTGAAATTTTTGTAATTTTTGAAATTTTTGTGATTTTTTGTGATTTTTGATTTTTTTTTTAATTTTTGTAAATTTTGTAATGTTTGTCATTTTAGTAATTTTTGTAATTTTTGTAGTTTTTGCATTTTTTGCAAATTTTATAACATTTGTAATTTTTGTAATTTTTGTAATTTTTGTAATTTTTGTAATTTTTGTAATTTTTGTAATTTTTGTAATTTTTGTAATTTTTGTAATTTTTGTAATTTTTGTTATTTTTGTAATTTTTGTAATTTCTGTTATTTTTGTAATTTTTGTCATTTTTGTAATTTTTGTAATTTTTGTAATTTTTGTAATTTTTGTAATTTTTGTAATTTTTGTAATTTTTGTAATTTTTTTAATTTTTGTAATTTTTGAAATTTTTGTCATTTTTGTCATTTTTGTATTTTTTGTTATTTCTGTAATTTTTGTAATTTTTGTTATTTTTGTCATTTTTGGCATTTTTGTGATTTTTGAAATTTTTGTCATTCTTGTCATTTTTGTCATTTTTGTCATTTTTGTCATTTTTGTCATTTTTGTCATTTTTGTCATTTTTGTCATTTTTGTCATTTTTGTCATTTTTGTCATTTTTGTCATTTTTGTCATTTTTGTCATTTTTGTCATTTTTGTCATTTTTGTCATTTTTGTCATTTTTGTCATTTTTGTCATTTTTGTCATTTTTGTCATTTTTGTCATTTTTGTCATTTTTGTCATTTTTGTCATTTTTGTCATTTTTGTCATTTTTGTCATTTTTGTCATTTTTGTCATTTTTGTCATTTTTGTCATTTTTGTCATTTTTGTCATTTTTGTCATTTTTGTCATTTTTGTCAATTTTGTCATTTTTGTCATTTTTGTCATTTTTGTCATTTTTGTCATTTTTGTCATTTTTGTCATTTTTGTCATTTTTGTCATTTTTGTCATTTTTGTCATTTTTGTCATTTTTGTCATTTTTGTCATTTTTGTCATTTTTGTCATTTTTGTCATTTTTGTCATTTTTGTCATTTTTGTCATTTTTGTCATTTTTGTCATTTTTGTCATTTTTGTCATTTTTGTCATTTTTGTCATTTTTGTCATTTTTGTCATTTTTGTCATTTTTGTCATTTTTGTCATTTTTGTCATTTTTGTCATTTTTGTCATTTTTGTCATTTTTGTCATTTTTGTCATTTTTGTCATTTTTGTCATTTTTGTCATTTTTGTCATTTTTGTCATTTTTGTCATTTTTGTCATTTTTGTCATTTTTGTAATTTTTGTCATTTTTGTCATTTTTGTCATTTTTGTCATTTTTGTCATTTTTGTCATTTTTGTCATTTTTGTCATTTTTGTCATTTTTGTCATTTTTGTCATTTTTGTCATTTTTGTCATTTTTGTCATTTTTGTCATTTTTGTCATTTTTGTCATTTTTGTCATTTTTGTCATTTTTGTCATTTTTGTCATTTTTGTCATTTTTGTCATTTTTGTCATTTTTGTCATTTTTGTCATTTTTGTCATTTTTGTCATTTTTGTCATTTTTGTCATTTTTGTCATTTTTGTCATTTTTGTCATTTTTGTCATTTTTGTCATTTTTGTCATTTTTGTCATTTTTGTCATTTTTGTCATTTTTGTCATTTTTGTCATTTTTGTCATTTTTGTCATTTTTGTCATTTTTGTCATTTTTGTCATTTTTGTCATTTTTGTCATTTTTGTCATTTTTGTCATTTTTGTCATTTTTGTCATTTTTGTCATTTTTGTCATTTTTGTCATTTTTGTCATTTTTGTCATTTTTGTCATTTTTGTCATTTTTGTCATTTTTGTCATTTTTGTCATTTTTGTCATTTTTGTCATTTTTGTCATTTTTGTCATTTTTGTCATTTTTGTCATTTTTGTCATTTTTGTCATTTTTGTCATTTTTGTCATTTTTGTCATTTTTGTCATTTTTGTCATTTTTGTCATTTTTGTCATTTTTGTCATTTTTGTCATTTTTGTCATTTTTGTCATTTTTGTCATTTTTGTCATTTTTGTCATTTTTGTCATTTTTGTCATTTTTGTCATTTTTGTCATTTTTGTCATTTTTGTCATTTTTGTCATTTTTGTCATTTTTGTCATTTTTGTCATTTTTGTCATTTTTGTCATTTTTGTCATTTTTGT
Source organism: Uranotaenia lowii (assembly GCF_029784155.1). Taxonomy (NCBI): domain Eukaryota; kingdom Metazoa; phylum Arthropoda; class Insecta; order Diptera; family Culicidae; genus Uranotaenia; species Uranotaenia lowii. The sequence goes on along the minus strand of NC_073691.1, from coordinate 161,521,587 downwards.
CATTTTTGTCATTTTTGTCATTTTTGTCATTTTTGTCATTTTTGTCATTTTTGTCATTTTTGTCATTTTTGTCATTTTTGTCATTTTTGTCATTTTTGTCATTTTTGTCATTTTTGTCATTTTTGTCATTTTTGTCATTTTTGTCATTTTTGTCATTTTTGTCATTTTTGTCATTTTTGTCATTTTTGTCATTTTTGTCATTTTTGTCATTTTTGTCATTTTTGTCATTTTTGTCATTTTTGTCATTTTTGTCATTTTTGTCATTTTTGTCATTTTTGTCATTTTTGTCATTTTTGTCATTTTTGTCATTTTTGTCATTTTTGTCATTTTTGTCATTTTTGTCATTTTTGTCATTTTTGTCATTTTTGTCATTTTTGTCATTTTTGTCATTTTTGTCATTTTTGTCATTTTTGTCATTTTTGTCATTTTTGTCATTTTTGTCATTTTTGTCATTTTTGTCATTTTTGTCATTTTTGTCATTTTTGTCATTTTTGTCATTTTTGTCATTTTTGTCATTTTTGTCATTTTTGTCATTTTTGTCATTTTTGTCATTTTTGTCATTTTTGTCATTTTTGTCATTTTTGTCATTTTTGTCATTTTTGTCATTTTTGTCATTTATGTTATTTTTGTAATTTTTGTTATTTTGTCATTTTTGTCATTGTTGTTAGTTTTGTTATTTTTAAAATTTTTGTACATTTTTGTCATTTTTGTCATTTTTGTCATTTTTGTCATTTTTGTCATTTTTGTCATTTTTGTCATTTTTGTCATTTTTGTCATTTTTGTCATTTTTGTCATTTTTGTCATTTTTGTCATTTTGGTCATTTTTGTCATTTTTGTCATTTTTGTCATTTTTGTCATTTTTGTCATTTTTGTCATTTTTGTCATTTTTGTCATTTTTGTCATTTTTGTCATTTTTGTCATTTTTGTCATTTTTGTCATTTTTGTCATTTTTGTCATTTTTGTCATTTTTGTCATTTTTGTCATTTTTGTCATTTTTGTCATTTTTGTCATTTTTGTCATTTTTGTCATTTTTGTCATTTTTGTCATTTTTGTCATTTTTGTCATTTTTGTCATTTTTGTCATTTTTGTCATTTTTGTCATTTTTGTCATTTTTGTCATTTTTGTCATTTTTGTCATTTTTGTCATTTTTGTCATTTTTGTCATTTTTGTCATTTTTGTCATTTTTGTCATTTTTGTCATTTTTGTCATTTTTGTCATTTTTGTCATTTTTGTCATTTTTGTCATTTTTGTCATTTTTGTCATTTTTGTCATTTTTGTCATTTTTGTCATTTTTGTCATTTTTGTCATTTTTGTCATTTTTGTCATTTTTGTCATTTTTGTCATTTTTGTCATTTTTGTCATTTTTGTCATTTTTGTCATTTTTGTCATTTTTGTCATTTTTGTCATTTTTGTCATTTTTGTCATTTTTGTCATTTTTGTCATTTTTGTCATTTTTGTCATTTTTGTCATTTTTGTCATTTTTGTCATTTTTGTCATTTTTGTCATTTTTGTCATTTTTGTCATTTTTGTCATTTTTGTCATTTTTGTCATTTTTATCATTTTGTCATTTTTGTCATTTTTGTCATTTTTGTCAATTTTATCATTTTTGTCATTTTTGTGATTTTTGTGATTTTTTTGCGTTTTGTGATGTTTGTGATTTCTGTGATTTTTCTGTTTTTTGTAATTTTTGTAATTTTTGTCATTTTTGTCAATTTTATCATTTCTATCATTTTTGTGATTTTTGTGATTTTGTGATTTTTTTGACTTTTGTGCGTGTTGTGATGTTTGTGATTTCTGTGATTTTTCTGATTTTTTTGATTTGTATCATTTTTGTAATTTATAACATTGTTGTCATTTTTGTCATTTTCATCATTTTTGTCATTTTCATCATTTTTGTCATTTCGTCGAGGTTACCTGTCTAAGACCCATTCTTGATGATCTTTTCAATTGACCAATACTTTTACCTTTCTGTAAGGAAGACAAAAAGGATATTAACAATAATCAACAACTCTCTGCTTTGTATTATGTGAAAAAGCAGATGGTAATTTATGGAAATATGAAAAAAAAACAAATCTTTCCATCAATGATTGATGAAATGATGGAAATAACTGTAACTAGTTCTATTTGAATTGTCACCAGATAAATGAATAAACTGACAATCCGTTCCCTGTTTGTTTTAAACTGCATGCATCGGAAGGTTTATTTTTCCTCGCACGTCATATTCCCATGTGATTGATGAACAACATTGTCAACTAATGTGAAACGCGAAGCGAAAAAAAAATCGCCCCCATTGTGATAGGACAACTAGATACTAAGAATGGATCTATTTTACTGTTCCCTTTTTCCCATGAATTGAGCGGTTTCTAGAACAAATCCCACTCGGTGTTGCTCTACATGTTGGTGAAATAAAATGCATCAGCATATTGGCGGATGAGTTTGATTGAGGAAGCTGAACAAACTACTCGACTGGATATGTTTCTGAGGATAAACCCCATCAATTTCGAGATAGTTTTCAACAAAGCAAAAATGCTGCGGCTTTATTCTGGGTTACAGAGGATTCATTGGAGTGGAAAAAGATTTAAATTTACTTTTATTTACCTACCGCTTTGTTAAATCCAATAGTTAGCAAATTATTCTAGCAATTCGACGAATATCATTGTGCTGCTCGTTAAAACGATGCAGAAGATTTCATTAAACAACTGACGCCTTTGTGTAGGCAACGTATCAGTCGTGGAGTTCGATGAGAAGTGAAAAGGATGAACATCATTTTGAGATGCAATAACTAAAGCCGAATTATTCTCAAGAAGAAATTTATAAATGTTTAAAATTAGAATACAGCTACAAAACGTTAGGATTTTGTAATTGTTTTTTCTCTATGGCGACCGTTAGAAATTTAATATTAAAAGAATTTTTTATTGTACTTGAAACAGTCTGTGCTCCGTTTGTTTTTTACCTTTTATTGTTAAAAGCTTTTTTCGAATCAACAACTTTCCAATTACTTTCACAACCCATTTGCCGAGATGATTTCATTTTCTTTCGCTAGTAATTTCCCATTTAAAAATTATCGATGATTGTATTATTGAAACTTATTCAAGCAGAAGTCACTAGAACCGTCATCGCAACAATCATTGATGACACCCCGTCAGAAGTTGTCATTTATTTTAAGGTAAACAAGCCAATTCAAGCTAGTTGCTATACATTCAGTGGATAAAATTTCCATTAGATCAGTAATTGGAATCTTCATTGAAACCTATTCATTGCAGCTCGGTTCATGAATGAGAGATCTATCGCGTGTTCCGGAGCAGAAAAGATAGATGCTAATATCCGGTTGTTGATGAGAAAATGACAAACAAATGTTTTCTTGCTTTTGGTGTTCGCAGATGACGGGTTTTATTCTGATGGTTTAGAAATGTTTGGTACGCTTTAGGGAAATTGTGTTTTAAAGCGTCAAACTCATTCAAATAAAGACATTTTGTTGTTCTATAATGAAAGCAATATCTGTTTGTTTGCCGCCTTAAGAGCTAGAGAGGACTAGGAATGATGAAAAATATTTATACATTTTCGGATCACTTTACAAGGGGGTCCATATACCTACGACAAATATTGTTTTAGAGATATTTACGTTATTAATTTTATTTTATTTATTTATTTCGTCAATCCTTAGTAGACACATACATTGTTGGTTTTGTTAAAAAACTATACAAATATATAAAAAAGATTATGTTTGTGATTTCAATAACTTAAAATTCTCTTTGAGTTTATGCCGAGACGTTGTAAAGTCAAAGGCTTCACAGTGATTTTTTTCAATATGTCTTTATTTGTATCATATCATCATTACATTTATATTACATCATTACATTAAATTAGATGTTTAGCTCAATAATGAACTGTTCAGAGCCATATAGTTAACTAGACAATAAAAATTAATTTATAAGACTTAAATTTGCTGAGCGTAATCAAGTATGTATTTAATGTAAGAGAACATCCTGTAAAAACTATCCTAATTTGGCTTCAAAGTGTTGATTATAACAGTTCATCATGCTGTTGATTTGCCCAGTTTTTGCGTATTCTGTGCGATGATGATTGAGGGCAAATACACTTCGGTTTCTAAGTCGTTTTGTTGGCACGTAGAAATTTAATTTTGAAAGTAGTTTTGCTGAATTCTGGCTATTTTATTAAAATCCTGACAATATTCGGGCCTTTGATTTTAAAATATCATGTTTTAAGCTTCCAGAAACCCATCATGATTATTTTGTTGAATAAGCATTTTTTGATTGATTTTTACAAATAAAGTGTAAAATTCGGGCTTTCTCCCAACAATATCCGGGCAAATGTGGAAAATCCGTCCAGCTTTGAGTAGATCAGCTTAAAAAATGTTAAAGTTGCCTTGATCCTGAAACAAAAATGGCTGTTTTCGGCAATATGATCCTTTTCGACTAGTTTTTTTTTCACCCCATAAGGGCACCTGTAGCCGTGGTCTATTCTTGGGTCTAATTTACAAGAATTGGATCCCCAAAATTAGATCCGAGCTGAGGAAAACACTGGCAACCCAACTGGTGACCAATGAGGTACACTTTTACTAAGGTGGCGCAAAGGAACGCACACTGTTGCATGTCGGAGAGAAAAAAGAAAAATAAACATAAACAAGCCCTGCGTCGCGACGCGGCGTTGTCAGGGAGCGTCGCGAAAATGGTCGGTAGTGACGTCACTTCTGTCATGGTAACTATGTTTACGAAGAAAAAACTTTACTTCTACTTTTGCAACGTTTCTTTCTCATCACCTCTCTTTCCACCACATAGACTGGTGATGTAAACATGCTGCCCAAGGTTATTAGATCACAAGGTTCTCTGACTTTGTCAGTAAGTAGGCGAGGAAAGCGCGGTGAGGTTCAGTGAGTTTGTTTGTAAACATCGGGAAATTTGTTCGAGCTGAGGGCTTTGTTAGTAAACAAGCTCCACGAACTCCATAGTAGCCAAATCAAAATGGCTGAATCGGGAGTTTCTCATATCGTTACACCTTCTATATATACACACCTTGATGCCGCCCGAGTTTTGACTGTTTTCAAGTTGTTTGTAAACTTTTTTTGATAAGATCTTGCGAGTAAATGAAAAAATGAATTGGTTCGAGGAAATGATTGAAAACACGAAGTAAATCAGTCCGTTGGTGTTTGAAGATGATGAGGATAAAGTGTATTCGGTGTTTTCTCAAGGTATGCCGCAATATTTTTGTTATACATTTTATCGTACCCAATATTCCATCTAATTTTCAGGCGCTGGGAAAAGAAAAAAGCAAACCGAATATCAATCGAAAGTTCAGAACCGGGCACCGAAAACGGTGGCAGGACTATTTCGCTGAGGTTCCGACGTACGACGATGCGAATTTTTTGTTGCGTTTTAGGAGCCCAAGGTCGATTTTCATCAAGATTTGCAGTGACCTCAAACGGCACAACGTTTTTTTCACTTTAAGGTATGATGCAGCCGGCAAAGTCGGCTTAAGTCCGTTGCAAAAAATAACAGCTGCGTTGAGGATGTTGGCATACGGAGCCTCTGCGAATTCTCTTTACGAAAACATCCGGATCGGAGAGTTGACGGCCTTGGTAACGCTAAAAAAGTTTTTTTACGGCGATGATTGCTGTCTATGCCGCCGGCTATCTACGGACACCTACTCCCCAAGATCGTGATCGGCTGATGAAGGAGAATGTCTATCGAGGATTCCCTGGAATGTTGGGCTCAATCGATTGCGTCCACTACTGGTCGTGGAAAAACTGCCCGGTAGCTCTCAACGGACAGTACCAAGTTACCTTGGCTGGCAAGCCCACGATTGTGTTGGAAGCAGTTGCATCAAGAGACAGGGGCATATTTGGCATAGCATTTTGGATGTCCAGGAAGCTGCAACGATTTAAATGTACTGGACAGATCACCACTGCTAAGTAACATCCTGCAGGTAAGTCTTTTAAAATATATGTCATGTTAAATTTTATTATATGATGATAGCTACTTTTTCTGGTTCCCGATCTATACAAACACGTTTCTTACCATAATAAGATCCTTTTCCGGCCTCACCCTCAGTTTCTAAGTTGAACTACAATCAGCTCAGCAGTTTCCATTTTTATGCATATAGGTTTTTGATTATACAATTTAACATTTGCAGAACATCATTTTCCAAGGAACATGGACCGCTTGTGGCAAAATATTCCAGAAGAGATATTTGTTGGCCGATGGAATATATCCGGATTGGCCGATTTTTTGAAAACAATTTCACAACCACAAAACGCCAAAGAGAAGCATTCTACCAAATGCCAAGAAGCTGCCCGTAAGGATGTCGAACGAGCGTTTGAAATACTCCAAGCCTGCTGGCAAATTCTCGTCCAACCTTGTCGACCATGGGATGCTAAAGTCATGAAAAATATCATTTTCACCTGCATCATTTTACACAACATGCGTGTTGAGTTTACAACATGAAAAACTTCGAACAAGAAGTTGAACCGATGAACCTCTCAAGCAGTGCTAGAAATACCGAAGCGGGACTCTCTCTCGGTCATGATACAACATCCTAGTCGTTTCCAGAGATCTACTGCCAACTTGAAAACTTTAGGGATTCGAACCGTTATTATGACATTAGACAAACAATTATTGACCATCTTTGGACAATCGAAGGTGAAGCCAGATAATCATGTTACAAATAGATGGTTAATAAAACCATAAATTTAAATACAAATATTAAACTTATGATATTAAGCGCGTGGCATGAGATGATTCAAATTATCCGCAGTTTTTAGCTCAGTGATTTGGAGAATTTCCGAATCTAAATGAAAATCTAAATTGTTGAGAGGTTTTTGCAATTTATTCAAAACATGAAAAAACTATCCTCCTTGCAGAAGAGACTTCTCAGGACATGCCCGTTTTCCGGGTTAGAAAATGTTTCTTATGACTTAATAACTAAATAAAAATAAAAACAATTATACAATTAGTCGAGCTGTTTGCCTTCTTTGATCATACCGAAGGGCTCGATTTCTTCGGGACACAAAATTGTTTCGTCTAGTATTTCTTCCACCACGTCGTCAGGTTCGTTTCTTTCGCGAATAAGTTTTTGTGTTTCGATCTTCAGCAATCGTTTGGAGTACTCCTCCAGCTTGTCGTATCCGGTGGTTATTATTTTGGCCCTGTTAGCACTTTCAATGGCATTTGTGAAACGCTCGAGAATATCATTTTTCCTTCTCATTTCTTTCACGAAGCTTTCTTCCAACCTTCCTTCCTCGAACGACATTTTATTTGCCATTTGGATGCAGCTGGTAATTCATCACAGCTAGATTCTTATGTCAAATTTAACTTACTTTCTTCCAACGCACAATTCCTTTTTTTTTTTCAAATAAACAAAAAGCACTCGTATTAAAAAATTAAAAAAATCTTCCGTTGGATAGCTGTCAGTTTGAAATCAGGTGCCATTGGTTCCAAATCGCTCTTGTTCTAGACCAATTCTTATGCCAGTTCTGAAAAAATAGATCCAGAACTGGCGTAAAACCAAACTTGGACCACCGGTGCTCAAGGTTGGGGCGGAATTTGGGTCTAAACTAATGATTTGGACCACGGCTACAGGCAAGGTTGCCGAAATAAATTCTGTGTTTTTGAAAAAAATAATTCTGACTTTCTGTGATTTTGTCCAAAACTTCTGTGATAAAATTCTGTGATGCTTTTTTCTTGAATTTCCGTGAAAATTCATGAGAAATTGGGTCTTTCACACATTTTAGTTGGGCAAAATCAATTACCGTTACCAATCTTATCATACTTTTCCAATTCAAAGTAAGAAATCTAAATTTGATACTGTCCAAAAAAATTATAATTTCGGAAATCCATTAAAAATTTAAAAATTCTGTGAAATCTGTGAAAGTTTCAAAATTCTGTGTTCTGTGACACAGATTCTGTGATGAAAATTTGCTCAAAATTCTGTGAAATTACAGATTTTTCTGTGATTTCGGCAACCTTGGCTACAGGTGGCCTACACGCTAGAAATTATTAATCCATTTACGATTCAAAAATAACCATTTTTGACCTTTTCCCAGGAAATGCCATTTTATGAGTTTTCCATGAGAACTCATAAAATGACTTTTCGGGGAGAAGTTGAAATATGGTTATTTTTTAACCGTAAGAAAGATACCATAGCAATTAGAAAATGGTTGTTTTTTAATCGTAAGTGCAGTTTTGCGTGATTTGTAAAATTAATTGATATTGTTGAAAGAATTTGGGAAAAAGATTTGTCAGAATATTTATTCCATTTCTTTTACGTTACACTTATAAATTATAGCTTATTATAATGTTTTGTTTGCACTAAAATTGTTTGCAATATAATGTTTTGTTTGGTTACTAAAAGCAGCCAAATCACCCGGTAGAGAAGTTCCAACGAGCGCTGCGGATGGCCAATGCCATAATTAATAATTTGCAATCCGTTAACGAGAGGGGGATCCATTCATCCACGCCCGGTGGGAGATGTTTTTCGAACATTCCGGCCCGTTCCAGATTCTGCCGGATGGTGAGAAAAACGATCCCTTTTGAACTTCTTTGAAACCATTTCTTTTTGTAGCGTTGGACCGGTGAATGAGTCCTCGTCCTTGTCAATTTTGTTGGTGGTTCAAACGGAATTGAACCGGCGTCATCCAATCGGTACCCTGAAATTTTTTTGTTTATGATGAAAATTGAAATAACCACTTGAATAATTCGAATCACTTGAATGATATTTAAATCACTTACCTTTCCCCATCATTAAATCGATGTTTCTACGATTCCTAGAACCGATTTATTGGAAAATAGGATACACTTCTGCGGAGAAAAAATTTGCTTTAAGGGCGTCCAGCTGCAATGTAAATCGCTTTCAAAATGGCGATACAGAGAACAGCAAATTACTCAACCATTTTCTGGTTTATACTCGAAAACTACCAAAATGGTTAAAATCCTTCCAGGAAAAATTATTGAAAAATAACCATATTGGCGGTTCTTAAGTAAATATCAAAAAATGGTTATTTAAGAAACATAAATGGTTATAAAAATTCGAGCGTGTAAGGAAGATCAACAATCACATTCAAGTAGGTATCCGTTTTAATGGTGCCTCGTGAAGAGTACTGTGGCAATCAGTGCTGCAAATTTTCTGACAGCCCGAATGATATTGACTGTGATTTTCTATCAGTGTAAAAAGCTTAAACTGAAATGAATGTAATAGAAAAGTCAACAAAGATAAAAGCTCTTGATCGGCTCGGTCATCTTCGTGCTTACGCCAAGCTTTGTGAATATGTATATCAGTCAGTAGAAAGCTCACTCGTAAACCCGAACTAACTTGTTTCACTCGACTGCAACGAAAGCGTCTTTCGCTTAGGCGTTTCTGTCACTCACTGCTTTTGATCAGTGAATACAGCTTTAGCATTCAGTCAGTGTCAGCTAAAGTTGCTGATAATTTCAGTAGGCATTTGTTTTTAACCATTTTCGAAAATTGTGAATTGGGATTCGAAAAGGAGACACGATTTGAAATTCGCTAAACCTATAAGAATATTCGGAGAGAACGGGAAGAGAAATGAATATAAATTTCTTGGTGACGACATGGCGAATATCTGACAAATATGACAAAAAATTGACAATTGTGGTAAAAAAAATTTCAAAATGGAATAAATATGGTGGAAACATGACATAATGAATACAACATTTAGTTTGACTAAAATCTGACAGATATGACCAAAATTTGACAATAAAATGATAGCAATCTAACAAATATGACAAATTTATGACCTAAATATGACAAAAAAATTAACTATAAATGACAAAACATAACAAAAACATGACAAAAATCTGACAGATGAAATAAACTTGACAAATGTGGTAGAAATATGACAAAAATATAAAAAATATTACAAAAATAAAGCAAAATTTTGACAATACACTAATAAAACATGACAAAAAAAAATACAAAATTATGACAAAAATCTGACAAATATGACAAAAAATGTCAGAATTAAGACAGAAATATGACATCGATTTAATAATAAAATGACAAACATTAGATAAATCTTATTCAAAAATATGACAAATGTGTTAAAACTTAGACAAAACTATGACATACATCTGATAAATATGACAAAATTATTACGAAAAATTAACAATAAAATTTAAAAAAAAAACTTAAACTTATGACAAATTTGGTAAAAAACGACAAGCTGAAAGATATGACATTTGTCATATTTTTATCACTTTGTCATAATTTTACATAGTTTGACGACATTTTTGTCTCTTTAATTTAAATTTTTTGTCATATTCTATCCATAATTTTGTCATATTTGTCTTTTTTATATCATAAATTTGTTTAATTTTTATCACAATTTTATATTATGACATTGTCATTTATTGTAATATATATGTCATATTTTTACCACGCTTGTCATACTTTTGATTTTTTTCTGCCAATATTTTGCCGTAACTTTGTCATTTTTGTAAAAACATGTCATATTTTTATCACAATTGTCACATTTTCGACAGAGTTGCGTTGATATATTTTTAAAAAATTGTATTGTGAAATTTAAGTCATATTTGCCAGATTTTTGTATTTTTTTTTGTCATAATTTTGTCATATTTTTACAACATTTGTCATTTTATTACAAAATTTTTGTCATATTTGTGCCATAATTTTGTTATATTTTTGTCGTAATTTTGTCATAGTTTTGTCCCCCACATTCGGTCCACATTCTTCCTCGCAAGCGTTGTTCTCGCCAACCCGAATACTTATTCTCAACCTTCCCACCTCTACACACTATATGAAAAAGACATTTTTTTTTATTAAAATCCTTAAAAAATAGAAATCTCAGCAGTAATTATTTAATATCCGCAAGTCTAGTGCATCGAACAAGCTTTGTCACCATTCAACTAAACTTAATGATAATTGAATTGAGCTTTTTTTTCTTTCAGCAATGTTTGCTTGATACTGAAAATGAAGATTGGATAATCTCAAGAACCTGCAAAGAGCCTGATTGTATACTGAGCATCGATGTGGCCGATTCGTGAATGAGTATGCAGAGTGCTTTTGGGATTGAGCTTTCCGTTCATTGTCGGATGAACTCAGATGGAAATGAACTTAGCGTATACTGCAGTAAATTCAATTGAATATTGAAAGCTGACACTGATTATTTGCCGCACTGGTGGCAATAAAAATGGGCGCCTAAACTTCCCACATGTAGATAAATGAGCATCAGCGAGCCTTTAATATTGCTTATTGCTGGGTGATTTGAATGAAAAACAAAATGGAAATCGGGTGCCATAACGTTTGTTTGATGCGAATGAAAACTGAAAATTAAACATCAAATTCCACAAAAACATTTTTGAAAGTATCTCTCCATTGGGTTTTTTTTCACGCGAAGACGAACACACCTAAAAAAATTGCATGCTAATCGGTTTGTTTGTTCACAAATATCACTTTTTTAGACACTTTATTAGCTGCTTAGTTTCTTTGATGCAATTAACTTGCAGAATTTGAGAATAAGGAAAAGTTAGATGATTTAACCGGTTTTCCGTTTCAAATTTATCAATAGAATCTGTCATAGTACATCATTATATAAATGATATCTGCACCAATACGAGAAAAAATTGGCCTTCCACCAGCTACTGAAAGCTGGAAACTACTAAACTAATAAAGTGATTAAAAAAGTGATATTTGTGAACAAAATACTACATTTTCAATCTTAAAATTGCTTCGAGTTCCACCGAGTTCCACGCTATTTTTTATATGGTTATGATTCCTCTTTACACCAAAAAACAAAATACTCTTTGGCTGATGGTGCAAAAATTTGCGCAATTCGATAAACTTTTCTTTGAAAATCGTTAATATGTTACACTAAATGCTTTCTACAATGCTTCAGCAATTTCAAAACACATTCTAATGTACTAAACGATTGTAGATCCTAACTTTTTCCAACTTTGTTTTGAAGACTGAACATTATTTTGTCTTACCTACAACGTTTCAGATTCAAAAAACTGTTCTTTCACGGTTTTGTTTTTAATTTCTTTGAAACCCCTTAGAATGAAATTGTAGAACATTGACATTCAGCAAAGTTATGTATTTTGTTAAGATAAACAACTTTGTAGAAAAAACCAAAGCTCTAATATGTTTTTCTTTTTTTATATAGCATTTTTATTTTGCTATTGGTGGACCCCTCGACTCTATATTTGATTTCAAAGTATGCGCCTTGTAAAATTATGCAATGTTGTCGAAGACATCAAAAGTCTATCTTTTCATCCATGGGCGCTATTAATTAAGTTCCGCTAGATTGATGTTCTGTACCAGTGTGCAGTGGCGATGAAAAAATCATCGAACATCTTGACAATCGGCAACCCTCTCGTTTGTTTGGTTCCGACACTTGAAAGATGTTCGTTAGATGTCTGGTCAACATGCAAATGTGGTCAGTGATGTCGCCGTCGCTGATGTGGACGATAACCCCGGTTTGGGGATTCAGCGACAATAAAATAGATAATAGTTCCTGGATGACCTCTCACATTTCACTATAAACATAATAGATTCAACTGTAATGGTGTAATTTATTCAACAGTAGACATGATAGATTAAACAACATGCATGATTGATTCTAGGCATTGAACTATAGGTAAATATAGTGAATTCAACTATATTTTTATGATTGATTGTGTAATACTTGAATTAATACGTACACATTCAAACACTACATGAACAGAAGTAGAGCTAGTGTGCCCTCAGCAGCAGGTGCGTGTTTGTTTCGAACTCATTCACTAAATAGTACGCATGTACGCAACCGTCTCCTGCTTCGTTCCCAAATTTTTATGCATTGTTTCAAACTTGCACAATTTTTTTTTAAGTTCGGATACAACCAGGAGATTCAACCATCAATAAATAGCTAGTTCAATATTCAGACCTTGGTTTCAACGAAATTCCTTTGTCGAGAATAATTCCTTTGTCAAAACCATCATTTGGGATGGTAGGACTTGATTAACAGGCTAGGTTGGTCTCATTCTGCATCCAATGGGCAGCTTTCGTTTATCATTTTAAAAGATCCAGTGACTTGGCAGTGACATTTGCTAATGAATGAAAGCAGGACATTTTCGCAGATAGTCATCTCACTGGTTCAACAAGCCGTGTCAATTCAAATGAACTTGATACACGCTCTTTTTTTTTAACTCAAAATTAAGTACGACCGAGGTTCAAAACATAGTTCGATTCTATGAACTTAAAGTTAAGTACCCTTTTTTCCTTCTAGCGATGGATCAAAACGGAGTTCGAACTGCTAACTCAAAATTGATCCCTTTTTTTCCTTCGGCGAGGGATCAAAGCTGAGTTCGACCTTATGAACTAAAAATTGAACTCTCTTTGTTGGACTGAAAACACTTAGCGAGTTCAGTCCGAACCGGAACAGCAACCAACGAACACGTCGCAAAATTATGTCGTTCCGGAACAATTACCGGAAGACTATGAAGGAACTTCATAATGAAATGCATGTTCACCGTGTCAGCGTAAAATTCTGTCCGTCATTGTCATCATATGGTGAGCGGCTTGGAATGTCCGGAAACTTCCGGATGTTGTTTACTTCCCGTGGGAAGTAACATCCGGAAGTTTTCTTTGACCGGGAATGTCAAAACTTTCCACCGCTCTGTAATTGCAATGCAATGTACCGGAACAGCAACATCCGGGTACAACAAATTTTAATCATCCTTTAATTCCCTGAAAATCAGCTACCCTCGAAAAAAAAGAATAAATCCGAGTTCGGCTGCCGAACTTAGTATTGAGTATGCCTATCAGAACTTAGTTTTGCTATTGCCCAGTCGAACTCAAAGTTGAGGGAAGCCATCGAAGTGCTGTTTTGAACCAAAAATACTTAATGTTGAGTTTAAAAAAAAGAGCGTGCAGTTCAAGTTCAAACGTCATTTGACTTGTCAATTTGTGAGTGTCTATTTGTTTACAAAAGTGGCACAGTGAAAACTAATTTCTGAGATTTGCAAATTTATAAAGTTGAAATTTTATGCTTTTGCTTCAGGAAAACGCTTGTCTTAGATGTAGATAAGTTCCTTTTCTACACATTTTTTTGAGTGTTAGAGATTTTATTATTTCGAAAAGTATTAAAAAGTGTGAAAAATCTGAACTTTGAATCTGTTAGATACAGATTCATGAGTCCATGTGTAAGCTGTGTTGGACTTGGACTACATGTTCGAAATAAACCTTTTCCTTAAAGCTATTGATCTCCGTCTATAATTCTTTTTATTCTCATATTTCCCTATCTATTTCCTATTCTCTTCAAAAAGTGATCTAGACCTAAGAAAACAATTGTAAAAAAAAACAAAACGAGTTTGACTCCTTAAAGCCTCAAGGCATGAGCCGTTTCTAGTAAAGGAATAACAAAAAAAAGACACAGATAGAAAGAGTCGAACTTGCATTCTCTGATTTGGGGGGCCTCATATGCATTTTTGTTTTCACCTTTGTCATTTTTTTTATTTTCATTTTTTTTTTAAATTTCTTGTCATATTTGTCATCTTTGTGATTTAATGTTTTATCTCCATCTTTGCTATTTCATTCCTTCTTTTTTTTTTTTTTAATAATTCTTTATTTGAAACGGCTCATACCTTTAGGCTTTAAGGAGCCAAAATCGATTTTGTTGTTTAAAATTGTTTTCTTAACTTAACACTTTGTGAGAGGAAAAAGGAAGATAGAAAGGGAAATATGAAAATAAAAAAGAAATTATAGACGAAGATCGATAGCTTTTAGAAAAAGGTAGATTTCGAACATGTAGTCCAAATCTAGCACAGCTAGTACATCTCTAACTGGAACATTAGGTGGTTTTCCTCGGGCCCTAAGGGAGTCTATTAAATTCGTTCTGGCGACAAGATGGACCTCGCACGACCAAACAATATGCTCGATGTCATGGTAACCTTGGCCGCAACTACACAAATTGCTGCCAGCAATGTCAAAACGATAGAGTACCGCATCTAAGGAACAATGTATTTTGTCAGTTATAATTTGTAATTTTTGTTTTTTTTTCTCATTTTTGTCAGATTTGCCATTTTTTTCAATTTGTTATTCTGTTTATAGGTTTTTGACAATTTTTATAATATGGGATACAATTTTTGTAATTGTTGTAATTTTTTGTCACTTTTGACATTTTTTGCAAGCTATGCAATTTTCATTTTCCAATTTCTTTTCGACACATTTTTTTTGCTGTTTGGAAATTTGGGTGTACGCAATAAGATTTTTCCGTGTTTTCGTCGCACGAGCAGGGTAGCCAATGTGCCTGATATTGGGAGGCCCAACCAAATAACATGAAAAGCCTTTGTTTTCCCTGATTTTTGGAAATTAGCCTGATTTTTCATGATTTTTGTGAATATGATGAGAAATGAGTAGTGCGGAACTGCATTAAAGACATTTGTGGGATGTCAAAATGTGGATTGTTGACCAAAAAACAAAAGGTCCTCACTATCGACCGAAATTTTCGTTAATTATATCTTAATTTTTATTTCAATGTACCTGAATTTGAAAAAAAATGTTGGCAATACTGCGTACACGCTCTTTTTTTTTAACTCAAAATTAAGTACGACCGAGGTTCAAAACATAGTTCGATTCTATGAACTTAAAGTTAAGTACCCTTTTTTCCTTCTAGCGATGGATCAAAACGGAGTTCGAACTGCTAACTCAAAATTGATCCCTTTTTTTCCTTCGGCGAGGGATCAAAGCTGAGTTCGACCTTATGAACTAAAAATTGAACTCTCTTTGTTGGACTGAAAACACTTAGCGAGTTCAGTCCGAACCGGAACAGCAACCAACGAACACGTCGCAAAATTATGTCGTTCCGGAACAATTACCGGAAGACTATGAAGGAACTTCATAATGAAATGCATGTTCACCGTGTCAGCGTAAAATTCTGTCCGTCATTGTCATCATATGGTGAGCGGCTTGGAATGTCCGGAAACTTCCGGATGTTGTTTACTTCCCGTGGGAAGTAACATCCGGAAGTTTTCTTTGACCGGGAATGTCAAAACTTTCCACCGCTCTGTAATTGCAATGCAATGTACCGGAACAGCAACATCCGGGTACAACAAATTTTAATCATCCTTTAATTCCCTGAAAATCAGCTACCCTCGAAAAAAAAGAATAAATCCGAGTTCGGCTGCCGAACTTAGTATTGAGTATGCCTATCAGAACTTAGTTTTGCTATTGCCCAGTCGAACTCAAAGTTGAGGGAAGCCATCGAAGTGCTGTTTTGAACCAAAAATACTTAATGTTGAGTTTAAAAAAAAGAGCGTGTACCCCCTCCTCAGTATCTACATACATTCTTGTTCTGGGTCCGGGACGATAGAATCGGTTCCAGTCATCCATATCCCGTAATGACACACACGCTCTGTCTTTAGGCATTCATCTTCAACACCATGCACAGATATGCTGGCCGAACAAGCCAATACATCAAAAGATTCTGGAAGGAGGGAAACGATAAATGTGAATGCCGGACATACATTTAGTAGCTCCCGATGCAAGTTGGGACTTGCTGTCATCCCGGTCAGATGCCCTCAGATGGTTGATTGATTAGCAGGACGGATGCAAGCAACTTTGAGACTAATTTGGCTTGGACCCGATCCTTCTTGATGGGCTAATGTGGCTGTCGTGGTTGACGAGTGGATGTCAAGGATTTGACAGTGATGTGACATCGAAGATAAATACGAACGTTACTTTGAACACATTTTATTAATATTAAAAAGATGAAAGACGATCTGAAATAGTTTGAAAGATTACTTACACTCAATATGTGCTTGTCAAGCTAAATGACAAATGGACATTTGATGGAGACGGCTGTCAAATCAGCAAGGAACTGTATTTTGACACAATCCCTTCGAAACAGCAAAATTTATAAGTGGAAGAAGTTTCATTGTAGAAACATGAACTGTTCAGGTAATCGTCTGTACATTGTTGAATTTATTCATGTGCCAATTTGAAAAACTAAAACAGCTCGAAGACCTAGTTTTGATCTTTACTGAAGTTTATTGTGTTTCAAGCAACACACTTGAAGAATGACAAAGCTGTGGTAACACGTATTATCATTTATTGAAACAAACGATTCGTTTTATTGTAAGGAATATCCATCCTACAAATTTTATTTAATTTCTGCGTATCCTTCATCTCATCTCTACATTTCTTCTCAACTCTATTCTCAATAGAATCTTTAATTACGCTTGTAACGGCAATTCCGTTTTATTCCACCGGAAGGCCAAATAAAAACAATCAGCAACAGCAGCCTTAAATATCTGCGCTTCAAACGGCAATTTCGCCTTATTCCACCGGAGGGCCAAATCATAACAATCAGCAGCAGCAGCTTTAAATATCTGCGCGTTTAACGGCAATTCCGTCTTATTCCAACGGAAGGCCAAAACTAAACAATCAGCAGCAGCAGCCTTAAATATCTGCGCTTCTAACGTTAATTCCGTCGCATTCCACCGGAAGGCCAAATCAAAACAATCAGCAGCAGCCTTAAATATCTGCGCTATTTGTGCTTATTCTACCAATCACGCCATTGTCGTGATTTTACGAATCTCAATTCGGAGATTCACTTAAACACGTCTGTCGCTCACAAGAATAGATCAATGGCTGACTTTGTTTTGTTTGTTTGTCAAGTGTTGCCAAAATAGCAAATGTTGTCATAGAAATTTATTTTATTTTATTTATCTTCAGTGCTGCCGAATACAACTATAATTTTATTCTATTTTTAATTAAATTTGATTTATTTTCTGTACATCCTTCATCTCATCCCTACAAATAGTTTAGGTAAACAACCAATCTACGCGGCAAAGATTGCAATGTTACGTCCTAAAGTACTTTCAGAAAAGGTTTCTTTTATGTCAGTAGCAATTTACAAAAAAAAATAAGTTTAATTTTTTTTTCAAACAGTCAGAGTTATATCTTCTTAAATTTAGCTTTCCTTATCTTACTATTAGCTCGCTTAAAAAACATTGAATTACAACCATCTGGCAACTGATTGGCATCCGGTATTTATGCAAAGTAGGTGTTAAATCGTCTCTAACCTCAATCGGTGGCAGTTTCGCAACAATCGGAATCGATAAATGTGCTATCAATAATCAGCAGAAGCAACAAGCAACACGGTTTGTGGGAGTCTTAAAGGACACTTTTCTCTCTCTCCTTCGTTATGCACTGTGATCTGGACTCAGTTCCGATTAATGCTAACGGTTACGATTATTGCCGGGACAGCCGGAAACCAAAGCCAGCAAACCTCGGGCCAAGGTGTCCGAATGAAGCGAATCTGCGGCTCGTAGGAACCGCAAAAGAAGTCGGTTCGGAACAAATACCTTTCCGCTTGGGCACTTGGCCAAACTGCCTCCCACCGCTATTGGTCCTGCGGGTGCAATCGAGCACTAAATTGGAACCATTATTTGACACCGCAACGATTCCACTCACGATTGGCTCACTTGTTCTGGTTTCTTTCATTGAACCGCGTGCCTCGCGCCCGCCTCCCTGGTTCTCGAATCGAACGATTTTCCGTAATGTTTAAACAGACCCGGAACGGATGTGGTCGATCGTGGATGGTGGTCGTTTTAATTATGCTACTGGTTATTCACTTCCGGTTGGAAGCTGGAATGCGAGTATTAGAAGACAGCGGAAACGAGAGATGTTTTTTTTTCGATTGAAGCCGTTGTAAAATCTTTGTGTCATTCGTGACTTTATATCATCAATGCAGTTGGCGGGCAGTTTTGAAAATCTTATCCGTTACAGTTGTTTACGATACTTGTTCTTGGGCTCGAACTCATGGAAATCGGCTCTGGAAGCAACTGTTTTGACCACCAAGCTCTATCAGAAGCTCAGGTGTTTCTTGTTTTTCTGGTACATACAGAGAAGGCTAATAAATGATTTAGACAGAATAAATTTAGAACTTCCGCTTCGTGTCAATCAAAAAACTTCCTTAACTTCAACAAACGTTTGAATTTTTTTTGCCAAATCTGGTGTCGAACAAAATTTGATTTAAAAGCATGTGCTCCAACCTGTTCAGTCCTTTCGAGTAGTCTGAACTGATCGATATTCAGCAAATGTCTGGTTTAATTTTCAAGCCAGGCTACAGCATCGATCGAAGCGCCTCTTGTATCGACATTGCTCGTTAATTTTTCGAGCAGCCAAACATATAAATTGTAACTCTCCTTTCGTTACGCCCGCTCAGTCACAAGAGATTCCCCAAGATTCCCAGAGTCGGCTCAAGCTTGCCTTAATTAAGAAGGTGATGAAAGGAAGAGAAAAATCACACTTTAGTTACCGAATTTCTAGATTTTATTCGGCACTTCTATCCCTATCATGCCCTAACGTCCCTAGCTAAGTTTTTACAGATTGACTAACGTTTTAAGTGTATGGTGTCAGTGTCGGGCCCGCCGCTGCCGATGACTTACTCGTTTGTCCTCGAGGATCCGATTCGCCGATCGGAAAGATTATGTCCGCTTAGATTCGCTCGGATTCCTACCTGAATCCTTCGAATGGAGGACTCCACGCCAGTTTTTGGTCAGTCCGACCACGAGTCTGCCAGAGCGTATGTTGATGGACGCTCCTTCTGAATATCCGGAAATGAGGTATGCCACCTCAGCCTTCTTCGGGACCAGACCGTTTTCCAAGGCTTATCCTGGTAGAAATTGACGCTACCCACGGATTAAGCCAAAGGTTTTGGTCAACAGGGTCACTCAACACGGATAGACACTTCCGGAAATAGTTGAGAGACGATTTCGATGTAACCTTTTTCAACAAACACTTTTTATTTTACGTTAAGTGTTTCTTCTTTGCTGGTCCAAAACGAAGTGGAAGATCAGCGGAAGTTGTGATATCCCCCATTTGTACTGCTTGCCGGTCCTATCTAGACTGAGACTCTGCTCTCACCTGTCCTCGCTTTTATGTTCTCTTTACTCTTGCTGTTTACCTCTTTCGTCAGGATACCACATCCTCCGCTTGCACAAAAAGCTGCCTAATTGCATTCAGGCCTTTGTTCAAAATCCTTTTCTTTTACGCTTAATTCATGGATTTGTTTTAACATTGTTATCTATAAATTTAAATGTTTTCTCTATTCTGCGTTCGCCTCAACTATGTCATTTTCATCCTTTATTTTCTTTTTAAAGCTTTAGGTAATGATATTCACTTTCAACTATTTCACCCGATTATTCCATTGATATTTCCATAAATATTCTCCTTCCATAACCATAATTATCCTTCAGTCCATCGTCTTTATTTTCCTATAATCTTTGTTGTCATCATCTTCCTCTTTGGATTATCTTATGCTTTTCATCATTTTCCTTTTCGATTATCTTTCTTTATATATACATTATCTTTCTCTTTCCGTTTTCTTTCTCTTCCTTAATCAATTATCCTTCTTTTCGAATTATACTCTTCCCATCATCTTCCTCTCAATCATCTTTGTCCTTTCACAACTTTTTGACAACTTCTTTCTTTCCATCATCTTTCTTGCCTTCATCTTTCTTTTGCGCCTTGGGCTAAAACCCGACTGCAAACTCAAACACTGCTTTGAGCTTAACTCGAGCTAGTGTTTCGTTCCATTAATTTGTGCCGTGGGCCAATCCCGACTGCAAATATCTACAAATCTGCACTGCCTTGAGCTCAACTCGGACTAGTGTTACAGTTTCAACTATTTGCGCCTTGGGCTCACCCCGACTGCAAATAACAACACTGCCTTGGGCCTAACCCGGACTAGTGTTTTCATTTCTTTCTTGTAGAACATTTTGCGCACCACTTTTTGCGCACATTTTGCGCACCACGTGCTGCCCACCATCCCGCAGCCCCTGTCATTAGGGTAACGGACCTATCTTGGACCGCTTTGGGAAGTGGCTAAGCTATTTTACAAATTAATGAAGTATATGTTACAATTTTTGACTGCTTTATCCGTTCATTACGAAGATCAAGGCTTTTTCATTCGGAACATATCGTCATTTGTTGTAAAATAACAAGATTTAAGCCTAAAAACTCGTTTTTTCGATAATTACACTGGTCGGAATTTTGGACCACCAGGTTTCTATTTTGGACCACCCTTTCGACCTATTTTGGACCACCCCTAAACTAAATATGTTTTTTCAATTTTGCTAAATTTAGGACAGCGATCGATGCGCAATTATGCGAATAATCCAGGTCATCTTTTCTGCTGTTATTCTTGTAGTCAAGTTTGGTTTGTTCACGTTAATTAATTCCTGAACTAACTTTCTTCAACTTTCCCCAGCCTCTATTTAGGCACATTTGTTTATAGAATATTTCTTACCACAACCTTTTTTTTCTTAAGCTTCTTATGCTTTAAAACATCGAAAACGAATTAGAGTAAAAATAGAAAAACTCCTTTGTTATATAGTGTGTTTCATATGTTTTAAAAAATCCGACAGTACGCTATCATCTCGACGAAATTTGTTCGGTAGAGCTAAATACTAGCCAGTAGGCTTATCTTTAGGATCAATTTTTAGATCGCAATCTCCTTCAGGCAACCCAATGACAATTTGAGAAAGTATGCCATCATCAACTCCGTGACATCAATTGATGCATTTTGACTTCCAAAACCTTAGTGGATTTGGTTTGGTATCAGTTCTGTGGAATACATAGATTCGAAAAAGATAAAAATGTGCGAGAGTTATTCGATCTGTTTAAGCATCTAAAACCAGATTTTTTTTAGCTGAAAAATTCACGAAAGTTTTGTTTTGTCTTGAAAGAACTTTTGTTTTACTTTATCGTGATCGTCGAAGTAGATTTTTCAACACTTTTTCTTCTTCAAAAATTGCATAACCACTGGAAACAGGCTGAAAAATAAGATTCTTTGTACTCATTCGCTTTTAATTTTTGAACATTTTAACAATTGGTGTATGTCCACTTTTTTAATGTTTTTGAGATTCTTTAAGCTGTAGGTTTTGACAACTGCTTATAAAACAGTTGCCATTAATGTGAATTGTTGGATTATCGTGGTTTAAAGCATAAAAAGTAAGTTTAAACAATGATTGGCTTGGTTTTATGCCGATTGAATTGAACCCCGTCTAAAGGCGGGTTTGGGCTTTAGCGATTTGATTGAATAAAATAATTCCAAAATTCCAATTTTTTTTAATAATTATATTTCAAAGTGTACAAAATTCTTTTCATATCGTCCTATAACGTCTTTTTACGTTTATAAGCATTTAACAGCAAGTAAAATACCCAGGATATGTTGAGTGGTCCAAAATAAGTCCCTAAGGAATTAAGCAGGACCTATTTTCGACATGGGTCAAATTGCTATCAAAACATGATTTTTTGGTTCTTCGAGCTTGCAAACTAGTTTTCATGAGTTTTTTCATAGCTGTGAACATATTTGTAGTTGTTAAACTCATCATAGCTATACAGAAAGCTTCTTGAAAGTTGACTCCAATAATGGCACGTCCTCCTGAAATGGGCTTGATTCGGCCCAACTGTGAAAATTCAAAACTTAATTTTCAATTTTCTCTCCCTTACTTTCTTAATTGAATGGAATGTTTGATATGATTATAATCATAAGAAGTAGCTTTAACTATATATGTTCCAAATTTTAATGATTAAAATGATTTATGAGGGAAATATTGGAAAAATGCTAAAAGGTGGTCCAAAATATGTACCCGGTCCAAAATAAGTCCGTTACCCTATATCGCGCAACAACGCAACGGCAGCACCTTAAGCAACGGCTCTCCAAACATTTCATGAATACGTCTAGTCTAGTAGCGCCTCTCCAACTTTTCACAACGACTCTCGCACTACTCGTTCTAGCACTACCCCTCTCTCACAGCTAATCGGATCAAGACGTCTCTTTCTTCGAGAGGGGTAGTGGTCCTGTCAAGGTCGCCAATGTGATATCCCCCATTTGTACTGCTTGCCGGTCCTATCTAGACTGAGACTCTGCTTTTTTTTTTTTTTTTTTTTTTTTTTCTGGGATTTTCATCCTGTAGGATGATTCATCCCTAATCCGTCGTGGCTTGTGAACTATATATATGCTCTTTTTTTTTTTGTATTTTTTTTTTGTATTTTTTTTTTGTATTTTTTTTTTGTATTTTTTTTTTGTATTTTTTTTTTTCTTTTAAAGAGGTAAGAAGGGAAAGGATAGTGAATATTTGGCTAAAGAGAAGATCTTGTACTTTTTCAAGATTTATGTTGAAAGGAAAGTGAAAGATAGTGGACAACAAACATTTAATCATATTTCAGTGAGGAGTTTTGATTTTTTAAGAAATTGAATTAATTTTTTCTCTTCTTCGGGGCAGTTGGAAAGTATTTGGCGAAGACTAGGGGAGAGGGAACAAGAAGAACGGAGATGTTGGTATATGAGGCAAGAAGTAAGGATATGTTTAATAGTAATTGGGGTTTGGCAGGAGGGGCAGATAGGCGGGTCATCTTTAGTTATGAGATGCACGTGGGTGAGCCTTGAGTGCCCAATACGGAGTCTGGTAAGAGCAGTTCTTTCAACTTTGCAAGGTCTATCTAGCCAGCTCTCGGTGGTATTTTTAATTTCACGCAGTTTAGCATGATTGTTTGAGGACCATTCCGTGTCCCAGGCCGATATAATCTTACTTTTGACAAAGCGGGTAGCATCTTGTTGAGGGATCGGAGTTAAAGAGGGAACCATTGTGGTGCCAGCAGAAGCTAGTTTATCGGCGGCTTCATTGCCGGGTATACCTGAATGGCCGGGAACCCAACAAAGAGTGATATCGTTCTGTTGAGAGGCTAACTCGGAGATGTTCTGAATCCAGGGATGCTTTAGGTTTCCTGCGTCCAACGCTGCCAGGACGCTGGCCGAGTCAGAAAAAATAACGGTATTTGGTTTTGAGTTTCGTATGGCATCCAGCATGGCATAAGCTTCAGCACTAAACACTGAACAGCTGTTTGGCAAAGGAAGACTTCGGTTTGATAGGCCATCGTAGATACCGCAACCAACATGGCCATTATTGGCTTTGGAGCCATCGGTGTAGATTTGGGTAGACTCAGGGAACTTGTCCATAACCAATTTCCGGAAGCAAGGAAGGATGATCAGCGACGAATCCCCAGCTTTGATCTGTTGTTTAAGCGACATATCCACTTTCGGGGCTCTATCATTCCAGTGTCTAAGAGATGGCCCGCTTCTAGGACAAACAGGGGGAAGTGGTTCACCTGTTAATTGAAGAATAAAAGAGTTAGTTCTTTGAACCATTGGTGAACTTATAGAACCACCATTGCAAGAGATCTTAGGGCTTTGGAAGAGACATTCTTTGCGACGAGAAACTTCAGCGGTAGTTGTCCGCTTTCAGCCATTAATGACGGAATTGGACTTGTACAGAAGGCGGAGCTTATGATACGTACGCATTCGTTGTAGATCGGTTCGAGTCTTCTAATTACTTCATCCATTGTACGGCTTACAAATCCAATACCATACAAAACGAAGGGAATAAGCCAACCATGAAGGAACCGAAATAGGGAGGTTCGATGGGCGAAACTGGTTTTATTAGTTAGTATACGTAAGATGTTAATTTTGTTAGTTGAATTCTTTCTGATTTTGTTCATGTGGCACTTGAAATTGAGTTTATCGTCAATCCAAATGCCCAGCAGACGTAAGGAATGAACAAGAGGGATGTTAGAGTCATTTAAAGTAAGTGGGGGAAGTTTGCCAAGTTTCTTTCGGTTGGGTCCGAGATGTAGAAGGTTAGATTTAGCTGGAGAGAATTGAAAACCAACAGATGGAGCCCATCGTTCAAGCTGATTAACAGCTGTTTGCAATCTTTTGTGTGCCATTCTGGCAAAAGGGGAATTTGAAATTAGAATGACATCATCTGCGTAGACTAATGCTTTGATATTATCAGGGATGTTTTGGAAAAGGGAGTTAATAGCAATTAGGAAAAGGGTAGGGGCTATGACAGAGCCTTGTGGGACCCCATTATGGACGGGTTTGATTTGAGAACGGACATTATTAATAAGAACATGTATGAATCGATTTGACAGAAAATCTTTGATGTAATTTAACAGCCTTCCTTCAAGCTTCCAAGTTATCATCTGTTTTATGATGGCTGTGCGGTCGACTTTGTCAAATGCTTTTGACACGTCAAGCGAGAGGACTTCAATGTGGTGATGTTGGTTCAAACAAGTGTCAATGATTGATTCGAAATCTTCAAAATAATCGTCAGTCGACCTTCCGGCTCGAAAGGCATACTGCCGAGAATCGAGAATGTTATTCTTCTCCAGAAAGGTGTGCAAACGTCGATTTACCATCCGTTCCATAATTTTACCGGAACAATCTAAGAGAGTTATTGGGCGATAGTTGTCGATAAGATGGGGATTTTGCCTAGGTTTAGGAATGGGTATTACTAGACCTATTTTCCATTGGTCGGGAATTTTACCTTCGGACCATATCTTATTAATGATTTCAAGGAATGTTATTTTACCAGATAGTGATAGATTTTTGTAGCAGGGATAGCCAATATCATCGGGTCCAGCTGAGAGTCCTTTGACTTTGCGAAGGACGAACTCAAGTTCTTTCAGTGAGAATAGGCTATTGTAATCAGATCTATCGTCATTCAAAGACGGATTTAAAGGTGGGTTTGAAAGGGGAGAGATAGAGGAAGAGATAGAGGAAAAATGTTCGCAGAATTGATTGGCTACAGTAGCAGGATCGTTGATGTACTGTTTGTTATAAAGAAGATGATAGGTATTTTTACGTGTTTCTCCGTTAAGTGTTCTAATTTTTGACCAAAGGACTGTTGCCGGAGTGTTTGGATTAATTTCTTCTGTGAAGAGTTTCCAACATTTTGTTTTTGCGTCTTTTATGATTTTTTTGGCTGACGATCTAGCGGCTTTATAGTCCTCAAGGGCTGCAGCTTTGCGTGTGTCGTCCGAAGGGATTCTTCTAACAGCACGAAGCTTTTTACGTCGGAGTTTTACGGCGTCTCGAACTTCAGGGGACCACCAAGGGACTGCGCTTTTGCCGGGTCTACCACTAGTTCGGGGAATATGTTTGGAACTGGCTTCTAGAATAGTTTTAGTGAATGAGTGTAAACTAAGGGGAGGATTTTGAGCGAGGGACCTGTCGACGTCTTGTTGATATCCGTACCAATCAGCCTCCTCGTATTTCCAACGAGGTCTGGTAGCAACTTTGGGTGTTGGATGTTCGTATTTAATTAGTATGGGAAAGTGATCACTTCCAAAACTGTCATCGAGAGTGTACCAACCGAATTTGGGGCCGAGTTCCCAAGATACCAAAGTAATATCAAGAGCAGACATGTTACCTGTAGCGGGGTCGATTCTGGTAGGATGTTGATCATTTAGAATTGTGTAATTTCTGCGGATTGCTAGGTCCTCAATGAATGAACCTTTATTGTTAGTGTGGGTGCTGCCCCAACTGGTGGAGTGGGCGTTAGGATCAGTCATGACAATTACAGGAGATGGGAGCTGGTCGAACAGATCTTCTAGGTGTTCAGTGAACTGATGATAGGACATTTGGGGTGGGATATATAGAGATACTGCAGTTATTTCAAAAGGTGATAGAACTCGGGCACAGACAGCTAGTAAAGGAGTGTTGATGTTAATCAGATTGTACGGGATGTTATTTTTGATAGCCAGACCAGCTCCTTGCCTTGAGGTCTGGTCAGATACCACATGTAATTGGTATCCTTTTATCAGATTTTGTGAAACATTCGAGTTTGACAGTATATCTTGTAGGGCGAAAATTGTGGGAGAAAAATTACTGAGTAAAATTTGAATGTCGGAAAGGCGAGTGGTGAGTCCACGGGTATTCCATTGAATTGCAAAATTCAAAAACTTTTTCAAAGTGGGTTGGTTTGGGGAGTGATTTTGGGTATTTCTATTTGTTGAAAGATTGGCCATTGTGTTGAAGATGATAGAGATGATATGAAAGTTTTGATTTTGCAAAATATTCTGGTGAACTTACCGGTTTTGTGTAGATTTTACCTGTTTACTGTTTGGGGATGGGTTTATGGGCTGAGGTTTCTGGTTTTCCGGTCGTCGTTGTCTCTTCTTCTTCTTTTTGCTATCGGTTACATTGTTGGTGGGATCGCTAGCGGGAGAATCTTCGGATGATGCTTTCCAAGAACGTTTTGAGCTGGAGACTTGGCTGGTGGTTGATTGACTGCTTTCCATACTGGCTTCACTCGTGGATTCTTCAAGTGTGTCTTCTTCTTCCTGCTGTTGTTCCACTATCCTTCTGGTCAATTGCACTATCTTGGCTGTAAGAAGGGCCACTTGTTCCTGTAGTTGCTGGATGACACGGTCTTTGTCTTCAATGATGCTGTTATTTGGAGTTCGGTTAAGGCGTTGTTGGACAGAGCTAGCTGAGCCCTGTCGGTTTCGAAGCTCCTTGGCTGCCTCTGTGTAGCTCAAACCAAGGTCGGTTTTGATCCGGATGATTTCCTGCTCGTGTTTGTAATTTGGACAGTCCCGACTGTTTGTGGGGTGGGTGTTTTGACAGTTGATGCAAAGTGGGGTCTTTTCACATTTGGTGTGTTCTTCATCAGCTCCGCATACTAAACATATGGCGGTGTTTTTGCAGTGTTTTTTGGTATGACCAAAAACACCACACTGCAAACACAACATAGGCCTGGGATAGTACGGGCGTGTTGGTGTTTGTATGAATCCGAATCGGATGTACCTTGGCACTGTTGAGCCCTGGATGGTGAGAACCATTGTGTCCGTTGGAAGCTCATTACCGTTGAGTTTTTTCATGAAACGATATACGTTAACCACCCCCTGGCTGGCAAGATCGGTGGCGAGTTGATCATTGTCAGCACCGGCGGCCTCGCGGCAGGTGACAACGCATTTGGTGGTGTTGAGAGTGGGGTGAAGCGAGATTGAGACAGGGGTGGAATCGACGAGTTGATTAACAGCCAAAAGTTGTTCGACTTGACGTTGAGATCGGACCTTCAGCAAATAGGCATTTCCTTTATCTACTGGATGTCCCCCGGCGATTTGACCAGCGGCAAGTTCGACGGTTTTAGATATTATAAACGGGTAGGTAGGAAGTTTGGCTGGATCGGTAGGTTTTAGCAGTAGGAACTGGACATCTCCGTGTTCCCCGTTGGGATCCATCCACGGAGGGATCTGTCTCCGGTTTGAATTTGCAGGATGTGGGGTACGACCCCAAGGGGGGGAGTGTTCCCCCATGATGGTTCAGACACTAAGCAAGCACTTGAGCAAAAATCAGACCGATTTCACAAGCTCGTAAATAATAAAAATGAACAAACTCGAATCAGACGAATGTCTGAGAGAGAAAGAAACTGAGAGTAAAAAACTGCACGAGAGAAGAACGTCTAAACGCGACGACGGTTCAATGGAAACTGCTGAGACTCTGCTCTCACCTGTCCTCGCTTTTATGTTCTCTTTACTCTTGCTGTTTACCTCTTTCGTCAGGATACCACAGAAGTCTCACTTTTTTCCAACTCCGTTTTTTCCATTTTTCCATGAACTTTTACCATAGGGCAATATTATACCACTTTGGTAATGTTCTGTGGTGTTTTGTGGAGAGTGTGGTGTTGTTGCTTCTGTCTACAAACCTAGCAGTGTACTGTTGGTTTAAATTTGAAAAAGACGTTGTACCGCAACCTACTCTTTTCTTTTTCTTTATTTTGAATTTTTATTTGTTTTATTTTTAGTGAATTTTTGATTGCATTTTTAGTTTGTTGGTTGGCTTTTTATTCTTAAAACTTGTAACCGTTTGTTACAAAATTCTTGCTATTTTTTTGTTGGTACATTGTAAAGTTTGAGTGAATGTTCATTTGTTTTATTTCTTGTTAGGTTTAAATAAAATATTGTTAGACGTAGGTTAAGTTAAGAACAGAATTTGTTAACACACTAGACAACACAACATGAAGTGGGTTGAATGCAACCGGAAAATTCTCCCAATTACAAATGGAGGATAATTGCATGCAACATCGTTGGGAAAGAAAATGGTTGAGGCGTTAACGCATTCGTACTGGCGCAATTTTGCCAGAATACAATGGGGTACTGGTGATTGATTTCGATTGCCAACGGTCACTTAGTAATCAGGCGTGAGTGTGATCAAATCGTCATAGTGGAGTAGAGAAAGTAGTGGAAAAGTGTCTCGGTGGTCATTTTGGAAATCCTGCGGGACACGAACCTTGTTCAGGACCTTTTTTCCGTTTATTAAAAAACCCTTTCTCGCCACTCGAGCGGCAGGCCGTTTGAGTAGCCCCGATCACACTCTTCGGCCTAGTGGGCCCAGTAGCCCACTACGTCTAACCCGTAAAAGAGCGTCGAGATCCTCTGGTCTGCGGGCCATAAGTTGCTAAGGAGGATTATCCCTCGGGTCGGGGAAGACCCGATCCTAAATCCCAAGGAGGGCCCTTCTCGTTCCTACCAATCAGGTCAGCCTGGGTAGGTCGATTACGTCAAGGAAGGAAGCGCCTGTGAGATCCCCCCCCACTCCACGTTAGAGTCAGATGAGTTGTTCCGAAAACTGACTCTTTGAGCCACCATTTTGTTCGGCGGTTGGACCAACGCGTCATCGCTGATCGCCAACATCGTAGCTACCACCCAGTTCAGCATCAGCAGCAAACAGCAGCGGAGAAGCAGCAGCGAGCGCTCGCCGGCCGACAGCAGCAGCAGAAGCAGACAGATAAGTGCACAAATCCCATTCACCCACACTACACATTACAAAAATACACACTTTAAAATTGAAATAGACCGGTTTTATTTTCCTTCAGTAGATTTCATTTTCTTTCAATAAATAATTCATTTCCTTACAATGCAGTTTTATAATTTTTATGAGACAAAACAAACGAGCCTTCCTTGTACCTTGAAACGCGTAGCCCCTCCAATTACCCTGTGGTTCGCCGACTCTGAGATCAAGTCAAAGAGTCTCGTGCCACCGAGCTAGCATCCATAGCACACGTTATTCTGATAGTTTCATTAATAGTTTCTTAATTAGTTTCAAACTACCCTAAATAGTTTACTCGGTAAAAGTGTGATTTTTACCCTTATATTTATTAATAACTAGCTGTTCCCATACGAACTCCGTTTCGCTTTCAACTTGGAATATTTTATGAACAGTTTGTATGAAAGCCAATAGCCAAATATTTTCTCGGTGCATTTCCGAATTAATTGTTAAGTTATAATTGCAAAAATATTGAACGAACACCTCTTCTGTCGTCTGCTACTTCATTTGAAATCGGGAATTGATTGCCCGTGCCAAAAAAAACCCGTTTAAAAATTTCGAGTCGATCGTCGCATAACAACGCAATTATTGCCAAAAAGTTAAACTCCTTTTGGTGGCCTCTTATACAATCTTTGATATCTGAAGTCGATTGTCCGTCTCTGAAAACTACCGTGTGCAAATTTTTTTCATCCCAATCCGATGTATAATAACGACGATATTTCAAAAATATTGTAAAGTTAATATGGACGACCCTATTGCCGGCCCCTTACGCTGAATTCAATACCTGAAATCAATTGATCGTCTCTCAAAACTCTCGTGTATCAATTTCCATCTAAATAGATGTATAATAACGACAATATCGCAAAAACAGGGAATAGTTCTGTTTTTTTTTCATGGGCACAAACATCCAATTAATAGATGGTAGAATCGACCACATTGGTCATCAATGATAACTCAAAAGTTAGAAATTGGTCAGTGAAATCGAATTGGATAAAACTCAAAACCTCAAATTTTATTATCTTATCAATTTTCTAATCCCCCATCAAAATTCCAATTGTAGCGTTAAAATCGCAGCCTTGAACTTATAAACTCTGAATCTGAAAAAATTTTCTTTCTCTATGAGGAATTCCAAAAATATAAAAATGGTTGACCTTCAAAGCCCCCCAGCAGCGGTAAAGAGCACTTTGAAAGCCACTACTATTCTAGTCAATATATTCCTAACAGACTAGTTGTATTTTTCAATCAAAATGTAGGCTTATAATTGTATCCAAATATCTCGTACCGGTAGCATGTGCTTTGAACAGTAGAAGGTACAAAAAGCACCCGCCAAAATTTTCACTTTCAAATTTTTAATGCTCAGCAAGCTTTGATGTGCTATCCAGTACATGTGAGCTCTGGATGGTCGTTACTAATAGCCTGCCCATGGTGATGGTGAAAATAATCCCGCCAACGAAACGAACGGAAACGAAAGTCGGTTCACAAAATGGGTGCCATGACTTTTGGTTCGGGGGAATAAAACCGTTGTTGTTTGGACGACCGCCTTCAAAAGGGGTCATCCGAAAATCTAAAAACATTTTTCATCATTCCTGGTCCTAATGAGCACCCATGCCAAATTTTAGCTCTCTAGCTCTTAAGGCAGCTGAGCCTATTGAAGACAAACATACAAACGAACAAACGGAAATTACTTTTTATATATATAGATTTGAGAAAATTGAGAAATTTACAAATGAATAAGTGAACGTACAAATCTGGACGGTTACAAAATCGAGTGTCCAGTCAGTGTTGTCAGTGGCAGAATTATCCTTGGAGTAGTATCGATAGTTTCCAGGGATGTGCTTCTTCGAAAAATGGAAGAGGGAATAAAATTTTTAAACAATAAAGTGGCATTGGGATTAAGGTGTCGAAATCTGATCCTCAGTGTATTCTGGGGCTCTTGTCTTCTTTCGGCACTAAATTTCAACTTTTTTCAATGTCTTGCCAATATACTGGTGAGAACAATTGAACTTTTTGGGGGCACACAGTGGTTCAAATCCCCAAAAAGCCGGAAAAAAGTCCATTTTTCAAGTCAGCGACAACCATGGATGGCAAAACTCCTCAGATCGGCTTGTCTAGTGAAAGAGAGTGCAATTTTTTTTCGTCTGCTCCTCCAACCTGTGCGGGGTGAGATAAATCGCACTGAAATCAAGAGTGAGATTGTCAACCCATAAGAGTGAGCGCGAGCATTCACATCCGCTGATGAAAAGAATTCCCTTCTCAGGAAAAATCTGTTGCGCATTGTGTTGAGGATAAATCTGAGAGCTAACTCAGTTTATTCCTGGTACGTTCACGAGAAAAGATGCTGCTTTCCGAATCAAAGGTCCCAGAGGTGTACTTATTTTCTAAAAGCCGTCCTGATCTTAATTGCAATTGATTTTGTAATAAAAACAGTTTAACCTCCTAAACTAAGGTTGCCAGAATTTTTTCCACTCCCATCCGGGCCTAGCAATTCCGGGCATTTTTTCAAAAAAAACCTGGCAAAATCCGGGCATGGATTTCAATTGTCCAAATCCAAAAACCGGGCTAAATTTAGGTGTTATTATATATAAAAGCAAAGAAAAAATGCAAAAAAAATTTAGGTGTTATTATATATAAAAGCAAAGAAAAAATGCAAAAAAAATGAAATTAATATTTTATTAATGTAATTGCAGACTTCCAAAAACTTTTTGGAACACTTAAATATTTAAAGGTTTATAAAAGTAAATCAGCGAAATTATTTGAAACAACCGTTGAAAATTTGCATATCGTTAATCGATTTTGCTGAAACTTACTCAAATACTTTGATTTTTTTTGGTTACTTTGTGCAAATTGTGAAAAAATCCAGGCAATATCCGGACTTTTTTCACGATATCCGGGCAACCGGGCCGAACCGGACTTTCTCGAAATTTTGCATCAAATATCCGGGCAAACCCGGATAAAACCGCTTGCCAGATAGCTTATCCCAAACCAATTGTAATCTTCAGTTCAGATGATATTTGAACGGTTTTTTCGGTATAAATCACAAGCCACCTAACTTCTCATCTCTTCTGTTGCATAAATTAAGGCGTATACTGCACCGCTATTCCGCCTTAATTTATGCAATCTAAGAAGAGCTGCATTTCATTTCCAGCAATCTACTCGTGTCCTGAAAAATCCTGTCTTTGTTCTTCGCGGTGTCCTGATTGTTTGACGAAACCTCTTGTCAGCTCTTCTTCGAACGCAACCTTTGGTAGAAAAAATAATCCAAAATAGCTAACAGCAGTGGGGCAGAAATTGTTGCTATTTTTTCTACGTTGTGTGGTGGGAGTCTAAATATTTTTTTTCTTCTTTACTCTGAGGTGTACGACTGAAACACAGGGCGCTCTTTGTTTAGAATTCTCTTTCTCCCACTCAGATGCAAATGCTCTCACACTTGCCGTCCGAGTCACTTACAGCTCGTGTAAACTCGGGTAACGAGTGGAGCACGATCAGCGAAAGAGGATTACACTCGGAAGCCGAACTGAAAACAGTGTTGTTTTCTCCCGGCTCTTTGTTGTTTGAGAAGAGCCGACCAACCCTGGCGACAACCAAATTTTTTATGTTGAAATCGATTCTCCAATATTCTAGAAACGTTATGATGTATTTAGATATTTTCTAGGATCATTTTTACACCTTCTATGAAACAAACATGAACGATAACTTTAACGCAAGAATTAAAAATAGGATTTTTTATTCTCAGCCCAAAACAACTTGAAAAAGCATATAAATCTTTAAAAATGTATTAATGTTTATACAGAAGTAATGTATTATAATCTTATTCACAGTTAAGAGATAAAAAACGTCCTTAATATCATGAACTAGTAAAGTTTCGCTTCATTGGAAACCCTAAATTAGATGATAAAATTTTTTCGATTTACTCTATTTATTTTTCGGAAGCAAAAATAAAGCTTGCGCTGCCGATCGCCGTGGTAAATTATACACCGTTAGATAGGTGAAAGGCTCATTAAAAACATATCTTAAAATCAGCTGCTAGTTTTTCTATATTTTGAATACGATGTCATTGAGTGGAACGCTGTTTGGTTTAAAAATGCAACTTTGAAAAAAACTCCATTTTATTATTTTTTTCACCTAATAGCTTTTTATTAATTTTTTCCCACTTTTTTTTTATTTTGAACCACTGTGCGGCAGCCCGTTGGCTCAGTGAATACTTGTTGTTGAAGGAGAGGGAAAGAGAACGAAATCCTTTTGCGTCCATAATGTTCGCTGGTCTGCCACTACCTTGCTTGCGAGTAGTTGTTGGGGATTTAAGGATAAGGTAAACAGTGGAAGCCGCCATATTTTCACTTTTAAAATGTTGTGCTGTACAGGGTCCGGCATTGGTACTAACAAATAATTTGATCAAAACAATAACTTTTTCTTTCAAATTTATTACTATTTACATCAAAACAGATCATATTTTTAAAATCCATTGGCGCCTTTCGATTTTTTGTCCTTGAGCTTAACCACTCGCTGCAGAAGCTCAAGGCACATATTCTAAAAAGCTCGCAGGTGGTTTTTGTGGTATTTTATCCCAGGATTCAACTAGATGGCGCTTCAGAACTTCCAACCCGTCATGTTTTGTAGAGTAGACTTCGGGCTTCTGTATACCCTAGACAGCCAAGTCCATAGGGTTCAGGTCCGGCGAAATCCCCGACCACTCCGTACTTGAAATTAACCCTTTGATACATAGGTTCGCATAGGTTCGTGATCTTTCTGGCAACCAAAATCTGTAATTCTGTTTATTCAAGAACCGCTGTACGGCCACGAATTCATCGGCAGAAAACACAATATTCTCCAAATTTTTCATTCGCCGACCACGTAAGCTGCGCCTCCGCCCTTTCTACCCGCTCTTGCTTCTGTTCAAACGAGAGGTCTTGAAATCTTAGGGCTTGTAAGGCTGGGCCTAAAGATCATCTTCCAAGATCCGACGGCGATGATCCGGTGTATTAAAATCTATCGCCAATTTAGTGTTACTACGTCAATAAATTCTCTCAGGGTGTATCTTGATGATCTTCACCATGGTAGGTGTCGCCACTGTAGCGATCCCCACAATACTATACTTGGGTACTTCTGATCTCCAGGTATCTTCCAAGTGCGAGCCAAAATAAAAAATAATACATACACTCATTGGACAACTCACGAAATATGTCTTTCTACCGTTTCACAGCCTGGAACTAGGCAATCGAAGTACTACGTTTAGGTTCGAGGACTATTTTTACAAAAAAAAAACACTTGATTACAAAATTAACAAAAATATCCTCTGACATATTAGACATAATGTTAGCAAGGTGACAAGGTGTCATCTAACTCAGTTTTGTATACTTCGAAATAATCACTCCTAAAGTTTTGTAGCAGTTCAATTGCCGGACCCTGTATACTTTTTGCCGACATATTTGTGCAGTTCGTAGAACTGTACAACGTGCTTGCGATACGCTTCTTGTTTTGACGGCACTTTGTGCATAACTCTCATTTTTCATTGAGTTCGTTTATTTTTGAGTATTGGGGCATCGCAAAAAATCCAAAATTTTAGTTGCCACCCGCTGATTCTATTTTTCCATTTTTCTGAAGTTCTGATTGTTCTTCTATAGGAGCAACGAGACACACTTTTACCACTGACTATACTGACTGGACAGGACACTCGATTTCGTTTGTTGTATAATTTTACCAACAGTACGCAATTTCGATTCCAGAGTGCGCATCGATCGATTTGAAGAAATGCTATCCCAGTTAGAAAAAACAAAACAATATAGGCAACTTCTACGATAAAATTGGGCTAAACAGTTACATTTTCTGGCAGGGCAACTTTTTGTCAAATTTTGCAGGTTCCCTGTTTTGCTTCCTCATTTTCAAATTCTACACGCTGAACAAACAAAGCAAACATTTGGGTCTGCATTTAATATTTTCTCACACAATTTTAGCAATATTGCTCAGCTCAATTTTGGGATGAAAAAAAAAGTTGGAAAGAAATTTTTGTTACAAAATTAGATGTTTTCAGTATCAAATAATCAAAAATCAATCATTTCGATTGTTAATCCAGCTGAAAACAGAAACATTGGAATAAATGTTTAATTTTTTCATATCATAGTTTTTCGTATAAAATTATTTCAAATAGTTGGAAATGATGTGTACATCAAGAAATTTCATTTTTTCCATATTGTAAATTGTAAGTTGTGTAAATTTTTTAAATTATGAAAAAAAGGATTAAGAGTTATACTATCCGACGTAATTTTTATACCTACACACTTAGAAAAATTCACGTAGATTTACATGCAACTACATGGGTAGAAAGGAATCGGCTATTTACAAGTGATAATACTGCACATCTCATGTAAATTCCCGGCAGCATTAAATGCTGTTGTTTACTGTACATTTACATTATTTAGCACATCTCACGAATCTTATTGGACAGGATGTGGTTTCGCAAAATAGAAAAAAGTCACCGGTTTGATGCAGTAAAAAAACTTTTATTTCACATTTATCACACTTGCTAATTGATCAACACTTGCACTGATCTTCGTCGCCGATTCCCCCGACGACGGCGGCTCTACGGCTGGTGCGGTAAGACAGCTATGATGATTTGGGGATGCAGCATTAATTTCCTGTAAATAACAGCAATTAGTGTGAAATTATTAAGTCAATCACAACTATTTTCAATATTGATTTACCTTTAATCAGGATCGAATATTTGATTGAAAAAAAAATGACTAACAACTTATGCCGACGCAGCGCGGGACGGGAAACGAACAGGAATGAAAACAAAACAAAACTGACAAAATGCCGCTGGCGCTGGAATAAGCATGCATTGACATGTAATTTTCAAAGAAATGGTTGAGCTGCTATACTCTTTTTCAAAAAATTTCAAGCGATGATGTAAAAATGTAAAATCACTTGTATTGTAAGGTTACATTTTTTTATCTGTGTAGGCGTAAAGATTTAGAATAGTTCAGCCCTTTCTTTCAGTACGTTTACCTGAGAATTTTCCGATATTGGACTATTCTGTCCATGAATAGTAACGTCGTACAAGTATGTGCATTTGTTTATAGCTTCCGGTCAAAATTACACAAAAAGCTTCTGGACATTCGATTCCGCACATTCGAAGAAGCTTTCAGATTGGGACATAAGATGGTATTTTTACTTTAAATAGAGGCGCTGCCACGGAATTTACAAAATAGGGTTTGGTTTTTTGCTATCCTTCAATTGAGTTTTGAGCTCCATTTCTTGAAGTGTTTTTACACAAAAAATTTCACCGTACCTCAATTCTCATTCTTAAAATTTTGTAGACGGTATCGGCAAACTGTCACCACAAAAGGGAATTAAGTCATCGCACCACACAGCGTACAAAAAATTACAACAATTTGTTCCCCACTGTCGGCGTTGCCATTCTCAAATTTAATTGAATTTAAATTTTTTTTGAAAAACAGGCAAACATTTTGAAGGCCAATTTTTGAACATCCTCTCGAAAATCTCTCCTTTAACCTCTCGAAAATCAGGACAAATCTGGAAAAATCAAGACACCTCTGGAACCCCTCGTTCGGTGAGTAGTATCTTTTCTCGTGAGAGTACTAAAAAAAACTGTGTCAGCTTTCACATTTCTCATCTACACAATCCGTAATATTTTTTTCTGGAGAAGGAATTAGGCTTGGGCCTGCTAAAAAGAATAAAGCTTGGTCTTGAATGTATTTTTTTTTTGCTGGAAAAAGTCTTGTTTTTGCCGGTTACTTTCGAATGAATTTTCTAAAAACATTAAAAAATTCATTTTCATACCCAAGGACATCAAAACACGGTTCTGGGCTATTCTGAAGACGGCACTACGATACATGTCAAACAGATCTGAGGAAAACATGTTGTAAAATGTTCGTATAGATAAAGCAACATTCAGATCGAAAATTGTCCTCCCATTGAAAATCTTTTTCACGGTCGCCATAAAACAAGAACCTTAAAATTACGAGCATGCTCTACATACAACTGAATAATTTTCTATCGTGTTTTTGTCCATCCGAATAGGTTTCAACTCATGTAATACATCCAGACAATAAAATCTGAGCTCCAGTTTGAAGCTACAAAAATATGTAATCCGGGTTTAAATTGAATGACAATTACCTCCATCCGAGAATGATGAATCGTCAATCTACGAGAAGCTTGTGGTAATAATCTTGATTCCGGCATACCCTTTCGGGCATTAGTTCTCCGATCGGAAGCAATATTGAAAGCATTGATCTTTTGTAATAATTAGTTCCGGGACATGGGCCCCTTCTTTCGGTGTACAGTCAGAGCGCATGTAAGCCGATGTTATCACTACGGGGAACAATGACCATTAATGCGGCAGGCATATAAACACATCTTGGCAAGGTTGTAAACTGGAAAATGATGTGTCCTAAACACACTATTTCGTTCATTATTACAACTTGACGGCATCTGGTAGAAGTTTCGTGTCTTGAGACAAGCTCTTGGAGCGATGGTTTCTATCCGAAGATCCCAGCTAATCCCCGCCCCGCCTCCAATCTCTCCAGGGATTCCGAAAACTTTCCATTCATTGCCGAAGACTGCGAAGGAAGGGGCGGAGGGTTTATCAGCCTCGGCACACACACACAATGGATAACACACATTTTGTTTGCATGCGGATAGTGCAAACAATAACCGGCTCAAGAAGATGGCCATAATCGTAAACGGCATTGTGCCGAAATGGGAAGGAATTCCTGGCGACTGGCAGAGACTCTATATCACGCATCACCAGACACGAAGGTACTCGTAAAGTTTCCTCCTGACTCGTCGTCACACAAAGGCTTAAGTTTACGCAACCGGAGCCCTGGCACGCACCAAGACCGGTTCCGCAAGGTTCCTCCCGAGGAGGGGGTACCGGATAATCTCATCCACAACATCATTGTCACCGTGTCCTTATCCGATGGGTCCGCCTCTCGGTCGGTTCCTTTTTCGTCATCATTATTGGCATCGGAATCGGCCCGGACCAGTGACGGAAGTAGATGGGAAACATTTCAATTTCCAGGCTGGTCCTCGAAACACGCACCCGGTAATGAGTGGAAACACAAGCATTTCTTGCAACATCAACTGACTGATAGCAAACTGAGCTGACGGTCTTGTGACAAGTGAAAACCTTGATGATGATGATGATGATGATGATGGCAAGAGGAGAACATTTAAAGGCTCGTCCGGAAAGTTGTGATTAGTTGCCGGAGCTTGGTTGTGGGAAAGACGATGGTATGGGAAATGGAAATCAGTTTGGCTTTAAAGGTTTGGCGTCTTGGACGAAGCCTACCAATTTTGTTTGTTTAGAAGTCATTTTTTAACGATACATAAAAAAAGTAACAGAAGAAAATTACATATATCTACGGACAAACATTTGTAGAAAAATGCAGACAACAATTGTACATGAGTTTATGTCTAGTTCTTATTTCTAGCGACAGCAATACAATCGACATTGTGTATCATATATTTGAAGCGTCAAAGGAAAAAAGAATGATCAGTTTTATCAGTACCAACATTGTGAAGGATTTAAAAGAGCCTTTCCGAAATTCGAAACCAAAAACGAGATACGGTCTATTGGAACTGTTTCCATGTATAACGCAGTGTTTACTTATATTGTGTGAATCATAACGTACAAAACCGCTGTTAATCATAACTGAGAGGACCGCACTGATAGTAAAATAGCGTGTTGAGATTACTGTTATAAAAAAGGCGAGTTTAGAAGACAGCCTTGAGATTGCATGTTGAGAGGACCGCTCTGAAGAAAATCTACGTGTTAAGAACACAGCTATGAAAAGGAAGGTTGAGAGGGCAGCCTTGAGATTGCGTGTTGTGAGGACCGCACTGATAGTAAAACAGCGTGTTGAGAACACAGTTTAAGAAAAGGCGAGTTGAGAGGACAGGCTTGAGATTGCGTGTTGAGAGGACCACGCTGAAAGTAAAACAGCGTGTTTAAAAGACAGCTGTAGAAAATGCTAATTGAGAGCCAGCCTTGAGATTGCGTGTTGAGAGGACCACCGCACTGATAAAAAATAGCGTGTTTTTAAGACAGCTGTCAAAAAGGCGAGTTGATAGGACAGGCTTGCGATTGCGTGTTGAGAGGACCGCACAGATAGAAAACAGCGTGTTGAGAGGACAATTTTAGAAAAGGCGAGATGAGAGGCAAGCCTTGAGATTGCTTGTTGAGAGGACCGCACTGATTGTGAATCAGCTGAAGAAAGGTGAGTTGAGAAGAGAGCCTTGAAATTGCGTGTTGAGAGCTGTAGAAAAGGCAAGTTTTTTTTTATTTCTTTTTTTAATTTTTTTTTAAAGACATACACCGTCTCAGCCGATTTAGGCTTTACAGACTAAATAAATAACTTGGACAACTTAAGATAAACATTTAACACCCAATACCAAGATTGGAATCGAACCCATGCCATCAGTGGGCTAGCGATAACCGTCTTACCACGCTAACCACTCGACCACCGAGACGTACAAGTTGAGAAGACAACCTAGAGGTTACGTGTTGAGAGGACCGCACTGAAAGAAAAGCAGCGTGTTTAGAAAACAGCTGTAGAAAAGGTGAGTTGAGAAGTTAGCCTTGAGATTGCGGGTTGAGCTGACCGCACTGATAATGAATCAGCGTATTGAGAAAACACCTTACCTTTAGAAAGGGCGAGTATAGAGTAAGCCTAAAAATTGAGTGTTGAGAGGACCGCACTGAAAGAAAAACAGCGTGTTAAGAGAACAGCTGTTGAAATGGTAAGTTGAGAGGACAGCCTTGAGATTGCGTATTGAGAGGACCGCACTGAAAGAAAAACAGCTATTAAGTGTTATGTGTTATGAGTGTTATGAGAACAGCTAGAGGAAGGGTAGGCAGGAGAGGCACGAAATTGCGTATTGAGAGGGCCGCACGGAAAGAAATACAGCATTTTTAGAGGACAGCTATAGGAAATGCGAGTTTAGAAGACAGTCTTGAGATTGTGTGTTTAAAAGACGGCTGTTGAAAAGGTGAGTTGAGAGGACAGGCTTGAGATTGCGTGTTGAAAGAACCACGCTGATAGTAAAACAGTGTGTTTAGAGGACAGTTTAAGAAAAGGCGAGTTGAGAAGACAGGGTTTAGATTGCGTGTTATGAAAACAGCTATAGAAAAGGTTAGTTGAGAGGAGAGGCACGAAATTGCGCGTTGAGAGGACCGCACGGAAAGAAATACAGCATGTTTAAAGGACAGCTATAGGAAAGGCAAGCTCAGAGGACTGTCTTGAGATTGCGTGTTGATAGGACCGCGCTGATTGTAAATCAGCGTGATGAGAGGTCAGTTTTAGAAAAGGCGAGTTGGGAGGATAGGCTTGAGATTACGTGTTGAGAAGACCGCGCTGATGGTAAAACATCGTGTAAGACCGCTATTGAAAAGGAGAGTTGAGAGGACAGGCTTGAGTTTGCGTGTTGAGAGAACCACGCTGATAGTAAAACAGTGTATTGAGAGGACAGTTTGAGAAAAGGTGAGTTGAGAGGACAGGCTTGAGTTTGCGTGTTGAGAGAACCGCACTGATAGTAAAACAGCGTGTTGAGAGGACAGGCGAGACGAAGAAGCTTGCGTGCTGAGATGACCGCTCTAGACGAAAATCGGCGAGGTCAAAATCAGCTGTAGATACGACAAGTGTTGTTTAGATTGAGAGTTGAAAGGACCGCTCTGAAAGAACAACAGTGTGTTGAGAGAACAGCTGTAGAAAAGGCGAGGCAAGACAGTCTTGAGTGATGCTCCAGATAGCCCAACACCGAAACCGAAGTTGGGTAATATGAGATGATACAAGATGCAAAGATAACTCTTTGTATTATCAGCCGATGTAATGATGTTGAAGACGTCTCGTACTTTGTTACTCCTCCGTATTGGAGCTTCGATAGATTTAGATTCGCAATTAGGCATCTCAAACTATTCTTCGAGCTATAGTAGTTCAGCATAATCCAAGTCAGAATCGATGACTTTTTGTGTATTCTTCCAGTGGTATTTGACAAGAGCACCAACAGTAGAGTGGTTGTTAACCATTACGGTTGATCGACGATTACTAAGTGATTGATCGACGAAAAAGTTCTGCCGCACATGGAGATCACTGTCGAACAGAATCTTCAAAATAGCAGCAGGAATACCTCGGAGTAATGGTAGACGACCGCTCAACTTTTGGTGCTCTTGTCAAACACCTCTGTGAAAATTAACGAAAAGCCGTCAATTCTGGTCTGGATCATGCTGAACTACTATGGCTTGCAGAAGTGCCAGAGATGTCTCGTTGCGAATCTAAATCTGTCGAAGTTCAGCGGTGCAACCTTTCTTAAACCTCTTGGGAATACTACAATCGCCAGATCATGCTTTACAGGGTCTGACTTGGCCTAGCGGATTCCTAGCGAATTTCTCGCTAGGCGAATAGTCGTCCGACATTCTCGCAACATCCTTCGGTTCAACACTCCGTTCTCCTGCACTCCACCAAACATGGTTATTAAGACTCGTTGCTCCATTACTCTGGGTTCACGCAGATCCTCCTCTAGCAATATTTACGTCTAGGGCCCGTTGAGGACAACCTGTATCGCCGGATCACACGACTGCACCCTGGGAGGTTCAAATGAACTCGACAATTCACCCGAAATAAGTTCACAGCACTGTGTTCCATCCATATCGTAGTCTTCATAAGTGTGGTCGGCTTCCTAGGAAAGCTGTTTTCGTCCATGATTTTCCATAGCTTGTCATTGTTGATAG
Organism: Uranotaenia lowii; assembly: GCF_029784155.1. Lineage (NCBI taxonomy): Eukaryota > Metazoa > Arthropoda > Insecta > Diptera > Culicidae > Uranotaenia > Uranotaenia lowii. The sequence goes on along the minus strand of NC_073691.1, from coordinate 161,479,189 downwards.
TGTCCTGTGCGGCTTTGAAGTAATAAGTAAATAGATGATGAGTAGGGCTTGGTGTTCACGGCACTTTTCCATAGTGTGAAGATCTAGTCCGTCGGAGATAACTGCTTCAGCAGGTGTAAATAATGGAGGTGATAACTATGCAAATCTGACCTTCTACGTTGTGCTGACTGATTGGGTGCTTTGCGGTATAATTTAGAGTACGGATGGGAAGCATTGGGCAAGATCAATCCTGAAAACGAAGTTGCCATAAGTGTGACCCCAAATATTACTATATAAATGAAAACTGTTATCAAGAGCTACACGCTGCACTCGAGTAGGGACATTTTCAGGGGTTCGAAACCACATTTCTCAACTGTTTGTTGGCCAAAATCAAAAGAAAGTCGAGTGTGGTCGAAAGCCAACAACGATCTGCACCCGAAGCTTGGAGTCGAGGAGTCGAAGTTCGATTTCAGGGACACGAGGGCTGACAAACAGGAGCAACGGAGATACTCGGAGGTTCGCATAGAGCCTACAACAAGATCTAGCTGCAGAGCGACTCCAAAACTACAGGAACTAGTCCGTCAAGTGCGTCGGAATGAACTGCAGAATCACCGCAATCTTATGGAACGACGTTGCTTGAACAATCCGGAGTTCAACAATGAGAACGACGGTTATCATGTAAGTCATCGAATTTCTTGAACTCAGATAAAGAAAAAAGGTTGGAGAGATCAGGGAACTCTAATCCCCAGCCAATACATCCTCGCAACCAAGTTTCTAGAAGAGTCATAATAAACTCCTAACCAAGGATTGAAAAACTCATTCAAACGAGCGACGGATCCTGCATCGCTCCGATTTTTGCTCATAAAAATGTCGTGGAACGCGAATGAGGTGTGAGCGAGAATCTCCTGTTCTCACGAATCAATCCCGGCCAAAACGATAACACGAACAAGGTTCCTGATTCCCTTTTACTTTGCTTCCCTCTTCGCACATAAAATCAAGCATCAACCCGACGATTGCGTAGCAGCGAGCTGGTTCGTGAAAATTTTTACCAACCCGCTCATGAGCCGTGTTAGTAATGATATTATTTCTTCCCGTGGAAAATCTTCGTTCTTTTGCGAAGCTTGAGCTTAAAAAAACACTAACAGCCACCAAACTGACGCCAAGCCGTGTTGGCTTTCAACAGCATTGGCCAACAGAAATTGAAAAAAAGAAGAACAGTGTGCATACGGCCGGTACAGCCAATCCATGTTAGAGATGTTATTATTCTTTTCAGGCAAATATGCCGAGCCAAAAGAATACATTTGCTTCATGCTAGTGGTGTTATTATTGCTTTCTACGGGAGAATGTGGGTCGCTTTTTGAAGCTACAAGCTTGAAGGAACATCAATAACATCAACAGCAACAGTGTACACTTGTGTAGGGCAAGCCAATCTTCAAACAATCGGTGCTCGGACGGTACGGACGGTTTGTCTCTGGAAAGGACAAGCCAAAAGATTCCTTTTTCATTTTCTTTTGAACTGACGTTCTTATTCCCCTAAACAGACAGCAAGCTCGGTATCTAAATTTTCACGAAGCAAATACGAGTCTCTCGTGATCCCGTTGCTCAGACTCGCTCATGAATATTTTGTAATACGACCAACAAAGAAGCCGCCATCGTACACTCGTTTGTGTTGCTATTCGTGATTGTATTGATCACAAACGAATAGCGAGCCGGCGGCGAAGCATTCTCATGTGCGTTTCGATGAGTGAGCGATTTTTATAGTCCTTGCTCCTAACTGAACGCACTTCAAACAATCTTAAAATCTTAATCTGATCAACGTGCTGTCTTTGAAACAGACTTGTGGTCGCAGTGTATCTGATGGTCGAAAGAACGTATTAGCGAAACGCTAAGTGCCAGAATTGACTAAAAATTCGTTGAATACGGTGCGGAATGTTATGACTTGGCTGGCGTTTTAAGATTTTCTACTAGGGGATTTCGAGTACATCGACAACAGCATAGTAGTTTACGAAAAATTGAGCTCTTAGTCGCTCATCGAGATCCATATGATGATGCAAGAGAGAACTGGGATTTCATGCAAATCTAGACGCTCTGCAGCAGTCAACAGTTGGCGATTGAGAGAGACTTCCTTAAGACGTTCGTCGCCATGGGCCCCATATTGGTATGACGGGTGTACATGGTCCGGCAATTGAAGTGCTACATAGAAATAAACATATAAGTTGATCAAAACAACAACTTTTTGATTAAAATTCGTTCAATTTCTCTTGAAAACAAATTACTTTTTCAAAATTCACTGGTAAAGTTCGACTTGTTCGCCCTTGAGTTTAACCACTCGCCGCAGACGGTCGAGGAACGCATCGTATGAGGCCCGCAGGTGTTCTTGTGGTATTTTATCCCAGGCTGCCACGAGATGTCGCTTCAGGACCTCCACACCTTCATGTTTCTTAGAGCAGACTTCGGCCTCCACCATACTCCAAACAGCGAAGTCCATAGGGTTCAGCTCTGGCGAACTTGCCGGCCACTCGGAGCTCGCAAATGTTGCGTAACCCAAAGTTGGGTTTTTTTTCGCTTTGTGAGCCGGCGCCGAGTCCTGTTGGAAAACCCAATCCCTGGAACCAAAATGTCGACGTGCCCACGGTTCGACGACATTCTGTAGAACTAGTTTCCGATATTTATTTTGGTTGATCTTCACTCCTTCAGGGACAAAAATCAGCGGAGTCCGGCCATCACGCGTGATGACGGCCCAAACCATCACCGATGCTAGTTCCTGTCGCCGGGTGGCCGTCAGCAAGTCGGCATGGCTTCGTGATCTGTCTGGAAAACAAACTCTGTCGTTCTGCTTATTCACAAACTGCTGTACGGTGGAGAGTTTCTCGTCGGTAAACACGATATTCTTCAACATTCTTTTTACCCGTTCTTGTTTCTGCTTCACCGTAAGTTCTTGAACCTTTTGGATCTTGTAGGGCTTGGTCTGAAGTTTATCTTTCAGGATCCAACGGAAACTTCGATCCGATATGTTGAGATCCTCTGCCAATTTAGGGACACTACGACGAGGATTTCTCTTAAGGCGCTACTTGACGATCTTCGCCAAGGCATAACACCTGATAACACCTGATTACAAAAGTAACACTTACATCCAATGATAGCTAAGACTTAATGTAAACAAAGCGACGAGGGGTCGTTCAATACTGTTAAGTGTGCAAAGAAATAATTACTGTTAAAGTAATATAGCAGTTCAATACCCGGACCCTGTATTTCCTGGAGGCCCCGTCACATCAAAAATGTTTGACGCTCTCTTAATCATGTAAGCCACCATTCTCATATGTTCAAACCTTTGCCACAGTGGTCCAAAATACGAAAAACTTGATCGTTGCTTATAAGTTTTTTAGGTCACATTTGAGCATATTGGTGTCTTCGGAGAAGTTTGTCAGTAAAATCAGTTCTATAATAAAAAACTGTTATTTTTTTGATTAATCCCCCTACAAGTGAGATAAAATTTCTAACTTCTCTGTTATAGGTTTTAGCTCTTTAATGTCTTCGACAAACTTGTTTAAAATCAAACTGAATTTTTTTTGAGCAAGTTTTTCAAGTGCCTCAATACATTCCCAAACTAATTTTGATGAACATTCCATTGACTTAAAAAATTGAAGTGCTGCTTGACTATCTGAAAAAAATACTATATTTGCATACCTGTAGTTTCTTTCCAAACATAGCACAGTGGTCCAAAATACGAAAAACGTGATCGTTGCTTATAAGTTTTTTAGGTCACATTTGAGCATATTGGTGTCTTCGAAGAAGTTTGTCAGTAAAATCAGCTCTATAATAAAAAAAAATATTATTTTTCTGATTAATCCCCCTACAAGTGAGATAAAATTTCTAACTTCTCTGTTATAAGTTTTAGCTCTTTAATGTCTTCGACAAACTTGTTTAAAATAAAATTTTCTACAACTTTGTCTCAGATGCTAAGTTTCTAAAATAATTATTATCCGAGATATCGGCCAAATAAGAAACTTAACCTCTAAAAATCAGTTTAATAATAATAACTTTGTTCAGTTAATTTTAAGTTTAATAATATGTTCCACAAAGTTGTTTGTCTTACTAAAATACACCACTTTGTTGAAAATTTCTAGTTTGTAAAATGTGATACTGCAGAGCTTTGTTAAAAATATTACCGAAAATAGGGCTTTTTCACGCCTTATTTAACCAGAAGCAAAGGTTTGGAAGCGTATTTGTATTATTAGCATCTCCAGCTTGTAGAGGATATCTATTTGGATTGCCGAGCCGAGAGACGAAATAATGATGCGTGTCGTGCATTTCTTCGTCTGTCGGCTTCGCTCTCTGCCCGAATCACCACCCACCGTACCTATTCGGAGAGCAAACAAACACGTTTTGCTGGACGCGCTGCTTGTAGTTCTAGAAATTCAGGAATGATTTTACGTTTATAATTTTCATATTTTTGTGAAATCTCACAGCGTGAATTGTTGCACCTCACTAGAATGTAGATAAAATTTGCTTTCCAATGAATATACTTAAGATTGGTCCAAACAAAGTGAAAGCACTGAAAATCCGGGTACAACCTGACGGTGGACCACAAAAAGAGATGAAATTTCAATTTGTAAAAAAATTGCGCAAAGTAGTGAACTTTGAAAAATTCCAGTAATTTCAATTTTTGTTGCATCAAAAATCTAAAGACAGCCAAATGTTGGAATTTTAACAGATTTTGTATTCATATTTTTTTCAAAACTCTACCATCGCTCAAAAAGTATTTACATACTAGCAATCGAATGAAAAGTAGGGTTTTTAGACCACTTTTTTGAACTTTTTGTGATCATTTCATTAAAAAAAATTTTAAAAAATATTTCTTGTCTTCATGATGTAGGCATTAGCTTCAGCTTTCATATGCGAAAGACAAATATTTTTTTGGACGTGTAATATATGAACTACAGCAGTTTTCCTGAGGCATGTTTTTTCGGATTTTTTTTTCTTACATGCTGAATAACGAGAAAACTAGTAACTTTAGCTATATATAATGTTCTAAACATATTTTATTGACATTACAAGGTTTCTTTTGATATAAGTTTTATATGAAGTTAATAATAATTCAAACGACTTAGATAAATAGATTTTACTTTTGGAGTGTCAAAATGACACTCTAAGCCGGAAAGGGAGTTTTTTTTTGTCCAGGCTTCCAAGGTTCGTCTATAAATATAGTAAAGATGCAATATTGAAGAATTTTTAAATTCATTTAGGGTCCCCGAAGAAATTTTGGTATTTTGAAGCTTCTGAAAAAAGTTACAAGCCTTCAAACTTGCAATAGTGTCAAAATGACACTCTAATGCGGATGAGGGTTAAAACAGTTTAGATTTCTTCATTTTGCCAAACAACTATATTTAGCAACAATCACGAATAGACTGAATAGTTCGTCGAATCATGTGCTGACAAACCCAAACGAGTTGTCATTTCTCTCTTTTCCTCTCGCTGTCACATGTAGTCTGTCTCAACACATAATTTCAATGGACTCAATATTTATTTCTCTTATGTATGCCATATTCTCTACAGAATGGTGCACAGTTCTATTCTTAAGAATAATTATCGGTGTTTTATTTGAAACAAAACCATCAACGACACATCCTTATTATAGGTTTCCAGAATATTTGTGGACATCAACAAAACACAACGAAAATGTTATCTGAAAATACTCAGGCGGTTCCTGGTTTTTTACCGTGTCTAAGAAATGGAACCACCTTTATGAGATCACCTGTATCCGTGGTCCATTCTTGGGTCTTATTTATACAAGAATTGGAACAAAGAAATTAGATCCAATCTAATGAAAAAACTGGCAACCCCACTCGTTTTCTATCAACTGTCAAACGCTTCAGAATTTCGGTGTTCTTCGTGTTTTCCGCTGTTGTTCTGTTTTTATCCCTCTATTTATTTTGTAATCGGTGAAATAGTGTTCCGAAATAAGGAAGAATTTAAAAAGTTTACTGAGGTGGTAGTATTGAAGAATAGTTCGAAGTGATTTTCCCCAAAATGAAAAAAAATTGAAAGCGATTGAGGGCTTGCGAGGCCAATCGAAGCGGTTTGTTTGTTTTCCTGAAGTTCTGTAATGGTTGGAAATTGTTAATGACTATCCGCGAAGTGTTCAGGGAAGTCTTATTATTCCGTTAGTTATAAAATTTAAGTCAAGGAGCATTTGAATCAGTTTTTGCGAATCCGGAAAAAGATCTTGTTTTGGATCGTTAATTCAAAATCATTTTGTGCTGTCGTCGTCTTGGTTTTGTGGTGCCTGTTTTGTCATGCTTGCTAACCGGCTTGCCTTGATGGAATGCAGTTTGCTGTTCGGTTGCCTTTGCGCATCCAAAGCTAAGTATTTTGTTTAAATGATTTTTTCCACATTCGAAAAATCCCAGGAAGATTATCTTGGAAAGCATTTGTTTAGGTTTTCAAAATTCAGAGTTAAAATGCTATTTAAATCAATATCTTACTTAATAAAAGTAAGTACACAGACGACGAAGATATCATATAGATGACGATATAATGTTCTATTTTTCTTTTTTTTTTTACCTCAATAATATTCTTCGAATTTGAAGTTCTGATTTTTGATTGGTCCCAATAATTGCTGATTTTATGAAACTCTTTTCCAGTCATCAGTTTTAAACAAGGTTGAATAGCATACGCATACGAATAATGTAATGTAAAAAAAGAAATGTTGATTCTTGCAGACTATTGAAAGGTAAAGTAAATTGATGAAGAACTTCTTCTTTTCACCACTAAACTTTTCGAAACAGTGCATTTTGAAAAGTTTAGTGATAGCACTAATCATTATTCCCTATTCTTTCAAATTTCGTTTCAAGAGCGAGAAAAGGCGCTATAACCAAGATCAAAGATCAGAGATGATGGGGCACAGAAAATCTAAACTCTTAATGGCATTGATTATTATTTGAAAACCTATTTAACTGAATGTAAATTTTAGAATCTTTAAAATTACCGAAAAAAAATTTATTCTACATAGTTTTGATTTTCTGTGCACAAAAACCTCATTTCCAGCCACTGAAGACGGTAACTCCAGTAACCAACACCAAGGAGCACATTAAATTTTAGCTATGTGCTCCCAACGTTAACGAAATTGTATTTTTATAACCATGGAAACGTATGGTACTGTTGTCCACGTTTCTTCCTCCCTGTGTTCCAGTTGTCTCTGCGTCCAATACAGCACAGTGGGCCCGGCCTTGTAAAGATGAGTCGTAAATGTACTTTTACGGCTCACCGGGATGCAGACAAGTTCTGGCTGTGTATGTATCATAAGCATAAGCATAAGCATAAGCATAAGCCTGAATCAAAGCAATCGAAAGATTCCTTTTAATTCAACCACGGTATCGTACCGTGGTTGAATTAAAAGGAATCTTTCGATTGCTTTGATTCAGTCGAATCATTCAACCAAGTAGGCTCATACCACAACAGAATAAGCATAAGCATAAGCAACTGTCAAACGCTTCAGAATTTCGTCAAATTGGGTCCAAATCTGATAAGTTTTGGATCAATACTTATACCAGTTCTTAAAAAAGTTAAGTTGAAACTGGTATAATGGCCCACTAGTGCGGTTTCTTTGGTCGGAATTTGGGTCTAAACCGGCTGGTTGAACTCCGGCGTGGTACTCTAATGGCGCAAAACACGACAACACTATCGAAGAATGTTGCTACGTTTGAACCAGTAAATTCGTCGATTTGAATCCGGCATCCTCTAGGTTTTTTAAAAAAAAAATCTTTCCATGTATAGATTTTCCAAAAACAATGAAATCATTCTAATGTAACAATTGATAATATTAATTTATAAACAAGATCAATATCCATTATGTTAACAGTTGCAGTTCAAACTTAAAATAAATCAACACGTTTGCAATCCCTATCGTGTAATTGTCACACAAGGAAAGGTAATGCATTGTTTCGTAATAGGACTAATATTTGATTCCAATACCCATTCAGTACCAGCTCTAAAAGGGTTCAAATTATTCAAGACATTTCCCCGAGAAGACAACTTTCAAGCCATCGTTATTTCATGTCCTTCCCCTACCCCTTCGCCCATCTTGGTTTCAAGACGTTGATCAGAACACGTTAGCACGCACCCTTTTACGTTCATAGTTGTACGCCACAAACGCACATCCACCTCCACATACGCATGGACACACGCACGCATCCACACCCAATTGTACGCACCTGCAAAGGGTGAGTAGGTGAATTCGTTGAACACGCAATGACCATCTTCTCCACTTAACAACCACCGCCGGCGCCACCGCCGCCTTCACCCTTTAACTTCTACCTTCTTAGAACCAGTGTTGTTTGCCATCGGTATCGGAAATGGCCATTCTTGGCAGCACCATCTCCATGCCACACATTTGAACTCCCGGGATTATCGGGGACCGTTGGAATGAATATAAATGAAGGGGAAGAGTGGATGGACACATATCTGTAAGAGCTGTCGAAGAATGAGAAAATTTATCCTTGGAGATCCAAAATTAGCTATCAATTGCTTAACAGGTGCCCGCCGGCAGGAAAACGGCATATCAAATTTGCTACCATACGAGGAGATTGTGGTAGATTTAAACGGACCCCAGCTTATCACTTTTTCCCAGTTTGAAAGGAAACCTTCCAATGGTATTCTGTCTTCAGATGATTGACGGATTAAATTTTCATCAAAATTCGGGGTTATTACGATAGGATTTAATGGAATTAAATTATGTAAATATCCTACTAAAATGTATGTAAATGGCATCCACAAATGAAACCAAACGACGAACAGTTGAGTTGTGAAATTTAACTTATAATGAGCAGATTTTGATCGAGACCATTTTTGCGAGAAACGTAACGTCTCAGTTTATTTTTTGGGATATGAGTCAAAGATATCATATAAAGATTTTTTACACACACTTTTCAAGTCAAATAAATTTTGAGAAGGGAAAAATAGGAGGAAGTTTTAGCCTTATTTATTTATTTGTACCCCAATGCAATACCGCACCAAATAAAATTCGCCTCAACAAAACAAAGAATACCGCACATCAAAAATTTCCCGGAACGCCTTTCTAAGTACTATTCATGGGGCAGCTCCAACAGATTTAGCTTAGCTAATGGCCAATTATTCAATGAACAAATCACACCCGAACCCAGTCTCCACCAGTGAGAATCGGAGCTCTCGACCGGAAAAGGAAACGGCCGCGTCCGTCGTTTCCTTGTTGGTTTATGAGCCAGCCGTTTCGTCTGCCTTCACTTTTCTGCTGCCCGCCTAATGTGCTGTTTACGGGCATTAATCGTTAGTGATTCATGTTTATGGCCACACTCCTTGGCCGTTTCGGTGCGTCATCGTTGCAGCAGCAGCAGCCCCACGGAATGTGAGCTCCGGTGGTAAATCTTAAGTGAAAGCTTGGACTTTGCTTTCTTTTCCGTCAGGGGCTTCTTGTTGTTGTTTTTTCTCTGCCCTAGCCGGCCGAGTCGTTGGTTTGTTGTTTAATCTGCTAAACGGAACAACTCCGACGAAGCTGAGAGCCTCTACCAACCTCCGTTCATGAGTAGGAGAGACACTAGACCGGCTCGGGATTGAAATTTTCAAAGAGTTGAGGTCATTTGAGCCGAATGGTTATTAGGTCGAATCAGATAGAGTTCTTTTCTCTGCCATGTAAGGCTGGCTGGCAAATGGCTGATAATACGCACACGAGGCCCCATAGTGGTCAAGTAAGTATTTAGTAACCTGAGAAGGTGGCTGCACGCACGCTCAAACAGCGTCTGTCTCGCTGAACAGAAAATCAAATTGACCACTTCTGCGACAGCCGAAAATGGAGAAGGAGCCTTCTGGATGTGCACAACAAACGAAGCGCAGACTTTGGGGAAGAAAATCGCGTGTCGATACGACGTCCGCCGGTTGGAGAATTCAGAGGGGAAAAGAGCATACGTTGAACCAACTAGAATCCCGAGCCTCGGAATTGCCGACAGACGGAACAGTCGAAGAACAGTGGTGTGGAATCAAGAATGCCTTTATCTCGACGAGCCATGGCTCTCTCGGTAAAGTCTGCGGAAGAAGAAGTGAATGGATGTCGGATGAAACTTGGAGGATGGTCGATGATGGAAGAAGTCGAAAGTCGGAACTGAGCAGGCATGTACCGGGTCAGCCAAAGCAGCCACCCGCTTACGATATGCGGAGCTGGAAAAAGCAGTTAATCGAGCTTGTAGACGAGACAAGAGAGCCTTTAAAAACTCCCTAGCCGAAAAGAGAGAAAGGGCAGCCGCCAATGAAGATATCCGATTACTATATGATCTTTCTCGACGCCTTAGTGGTGCAAGGACTAGCGCTAGAATACCGCTAAAAGACCAAGCAGGTCAGCTCAAGCGTTGGACTGAGCATTATGAACAACTCTTCCGAGTCACAAATAGCGATGGTCAACAGAACCCGTAGCTCGAAACTGCGATAGTAAGTCGTATTAATGGCGTCTACTCGGAAGCGCCCTCGCTAGCTGAAATAGAAGCGACAATCAATGACAACAAAGCGCCTGGAATCGATTGCATTTCTGCTGGAATGCTGAAAGCCGACCCTGCCCTGTCAGAACAAATATTGCGCCGTCTTTACGCTGACATTTGGGATACTGCAACACTCCCGGCCGACAAGATGCAGGGTATCCTTGTAAAGGTCACGAAGAAAGGAGACCAGGCGTAACATAACTTTGATCTGTACAACCCTCAAAGTACTCGGTAAAGTGATCCTGAACAGGATCCAGGAGGAAATCGACGCTAAACTCCGACAGCAACAAGCTGGATTCCGATACACGCGATCATGTGTGGATCACATCGCAACGCTACTGATAATACTGGAACAAGTCAACGAATTCCAGGATTCACTTCTGCTGGTGTTCGTTGATTTCGAAAAAGCATTCGACCGACTGAAGCACGAAAACATCTGGGCTGCTCTTAGACTACGAGGGGTCCCAGAGAAACTGGTCCATCTCATCGAAGCACAGTACGGTGCATTTTCGTGTAAGGTTTTGAACGACATTACAATCCCGGTAACTACTGGAGTGACCGACCTTGACTCCCCCAAACACAACCAGAGCAAACTCGACGACCTCACCGAAAGCTCCAAGGAAATATGTCTCAAAGTCAATGTCGGAAAGACCAAGTTGATGGAGATCAACACAGGAAATCCCTCCAGTTGCATGGTAGCTGGGCAACAAGTTGAGAAAGTGGAGTGTTTCCAGTATATTGGAAGCCAGATAACGCCTGATGGTGGTGTGTAGCCGATAATTACGAATATAACACTCTCTCGGCCGATAGGCCTCTCTAGGTTGGTAATCTCCCTCAATCGTGCTTACTACACGCACACACACAAGACGGCTGAGCTGTCGTGTCGTGAGCGGTCGTCAGTCGATTAACGATCTTAAGCGAGATTGGGTGCGTGTCTCCCGTTCAGCCGATAAGAACGGAAATAAGCTTTCCACAATGGCGATCCTGCCAGGAGTTATTTTTTTCATTAGGCTGAACGGGAGGTTCGGGAGTTTTTTTTCATTGCTGGTGCAGGGCAGTGTTTGTGATTGAAAACAGCAGCTATCAATGATTTTGCAGCAGATAAAAGTGATGGGATAGGAGTAAAAAGAAAATGTAAAACGAGTGTGTGAACAAGAGGAAGCATCTTGCTGGATTTATGCCAAATCATCTCTCTGAGGAAAAGGTATGTTGTTTTAGTATGTTATATGTTTGCTTTGCTTATTCGGATGATAATGCTAATCCTGTTTTAATGATAATTAAATTATTTCTATGGGAGACGCTCAAAGTGAAATGACACGAATGAAGTGCGCATTTCTAACAGACAACGAACAAGTAACTAGGGGGCACGGATTACGCCCTATTGATAGTGTGATCGGCTTATATTTTGTTCTTGCCTCTCAGGTTTATGATGGGGAAATATTTACGAGAATTCATGAATGGAAAATATTTTCTACTTACACAATCTCTGTTGTTTAGACGACACTTTTACACAGAAATTAATTTAACTGGTGTTGTATTGCCTAACCTCAAATGATATGGCATGCATTTGTTTTTAATTCCATGAATATTGCATTGTGGTAAATGAATACTAACAATCAAACTTAAATTGATAACTTTAAAGTCTTGATGCCGGTTAGAAAACGTTAAATTAGTATGATCGGAATTGCAAACTAGAGAGGAGAAAGAAGACAACAGTAACACTATTTTGTTTTGAATCGATATGTCGTAACGGAATTGTGCAAATGTTTGCCAATGCATGGAGTCTCCACTACCCGGATGTTTTGTGAGTAAAGCTCAAGATAAGTGAGTTGCAGCTTTGCTTTAATTGTCTATCACTAAAAGATGTTTGAATCCGGGCTTAAAAAGGGATATTCATTAAAAAATATACGAGAGTAGATATATTGTAGCTTTGACTCTATAGGAAAATCCAGTTACTCCATGTAAATACTACCCATTACCAATTAGGAAGAGTGTTCGGAAGGTTAACTTTATAAATATGCGTTGGATCGGAAGGACCAACATGAACAGTGTTCTGAAGGTTCACTTTATGAAGATGCGTTGAATCGGGAGGACCAACAGGAAGAATGTTCTGAAGGTTCACTTTATCGATATGCGTTGGATCAGGAGGACCAACATGAACAGTGTTCTGAAGATTCACTTTATTAATATGCGTTGGATCGGGAGGACCAACATAAAGAGTGTTCTGAAGGTTCACTTAACGAAATTACGTTGGATCGGGAGGACCAACATGAAGAGTGTTCTGAAGCTTCACTTTACGAAATTGCGTTGGATCGAGAGGACCAACATGAAGAGTGTTCTGTAGGTTCACTTTACGAAATTACGTTGGATCGGGAGGACCAACATGAGGAGTGTTCTGTAGGTTCACTTCACGAATATACGTTGGAACGGGAGGACCAACATGAAGAGTGTTCTGAAGGTTCACTTTACGAAATTACGTTGGATCGGGAGGACCAACATGAAGAGTGTTCTGAAGGTTCACTTTATGAATATGCGTTGGATCGGGAGGACCAACATGAAGAGTGTTCTGAAGGTTCACTTTGTGAATTTCTGTTGGATTAGGAGGACCAACATGAAGATCGTTCTGAAAGTTTGCTACATCGATATTCGTTGGATTGGGAGGACAATCAAGAAGAGTGTTCTGGAGGTTCACTCTATGAATATTCATTGGATCTGGAGGATAAACATGGAAAGTGTTCCGAAGCTCCACTTTATGAAGATGCGAAGAATCGGGAGGACCAACATAGAAAATGTTCCCTGAAGAATTTCCGTTGGATCGGGAGGATCAACATGAAAAATATTCTGGAGGTTCAAAGAGAAAGATCAGACTTAGCGTTGGATTGGGAGGGTGAAAAAAAAAGTTGAGACGGAAGGTCTTTAAATTTGCATTGGAACGGGAGGTCCAACTGACAAACTGTTGAGACAAGAGATTCAATTATAGAAAAGTTAAGAAATAAGGTCCAAGTGATGAAAGCCGAGAAAAGATCCGCTATTAAAAATCAATTGTGTTGGTTTGGCGGAATGTGTAATAGTTACAAAATGACACAGTCCATCGAAGATAAATGAAAATGAAAATCAGTGCGCTTGCATATTTTTAGTTTGAAATTTTAACTGAAACCTTTTTGTTTCGTTTTTTACTTTTGTGTAGGGGGGAGATGTGTAGCCGATAATTACGAATATAACACTCTCTCGGCCGATAGGCCTCTCTGGGTTGGTAATCTCCCTCAATCGTGCTTACTACACGCACACACACAAGACGGCTGAGCTGTCGTGTTGTGAGCGGTCGTCAGTCGATTAACGATCTTAAGCGAGATTGGGTGCGTGTCTCCCGTTCAGCCGATAAGAACGGAAATAAGCTTTCCACAGGTGGTACCAAGAAAGACATCGAAACCCGGATTAGAAAAGCCCGATTCGCATTTGCGAGTCTCTGGACATCTGCCGCTCACGTCAGATATCCCTACGAACGAAAATTCGAATCATTAATTCATACGTCAAATCCGTATTGCAGTACGAATGCGAAACTTGGTGCACATATGCGGTGACTACGCGAAAACTGCAAGTTTTTGTAAATCGGTGGTGGAAACGTGGAACTACATCACCGGTGTCATGTAACGGCACTAGAAATCGAGATTCGGGAACGTAAATAAGAGGAGATAGATTGGACACACGCTGCGAAGAGATGAGAATGAGATTTGCAGAGAGGCGCTTGAATGTAATCCAGAGGGATATGGAAGGAGAAGCAGACCCAGAAACTCGTGGCGGTGAAGCCTAGCCATCGAAATCAACAGTTATACAGAGGATGATTTTGTGCGAAGACGGTGCGGCTGTATAGTATTTACAGAAAGTTCTGTTGACGAAGTCTCGTCAAAGGCGGACATTTTTTTAATGTACGTCCGTCTCAAGCGAAGGGTTTCAAGAGATATCAGATTGCATTTTTCTGCATATGGTTGCAGTCGAACGGCATCATTCCATGGCCATCGAATGGTAGGAACTTCTTTTGTACCCTTCCCAGTCGTTTAATTTGTACTGCCTGATGGGTTCAAAACTGCCACGGCGTAATCCAGAACGCTACGCACCAGAGCACAGAAAACCGCTTTCGGATAATAAACATCTTCAAAGTCTGCAGTGTTCCTACGGATGAAACCCAAAATGGCAAAACCTTTTGCAGTGGTTGCAGCTACATATGTGTTCCAAGAAGGTTAGTTTGTGATCGAATGCTACTCGTTCAATTTTTACTGTATCCATTGCATAGTTCAAACTTAACGGTTCTCTCATTTTACAGAACGTAATGTATCTACATTTACTAGCATTAGCTACCATTCCATGAGATCTGCACCAATTCAGGAGAGTCGAGATGTCTGCTTGAAGTGCTGTGTACATGAGCCATGAAGATGTGAGAATCCAAGCAAGATCGTTAACAAAAATAATAAAAATAAGTGGTCCTAAGTGGTTTCCCTGAGGGACACCGGAGGACTACGAATGCTACAAAATTATTTTGAAAAATTGGAGTTTTCATCCGATTAACATCAAATTTTCAGGGATTGAAAAATAACTATTAAACTTTATTTTACCATTTTACTCGAATTTTATTTAAAATCCATATGCAAATGCCCGCACCTTGGCCTTAAACCCGGCCATAAAATTATGCACAACCTGTGAATCAACCGTTTTTTTGCATGTAAACCCGTACTTTCTTCAGTTCCTCGACTGTCTTCACTGCCTTAGGTCGATGGGTCGGAGCTCCGGAGTGTTGGGAGGGTTGAACATTTTCGGCACGAAATTGACCTTTTTGTCCGCATACCACTTCCGCACGTCCTCGAAGTAGTGGCATGAGGCCAAATCCGGCCAGAAGATTGTTGGGACGTTGAGGGCCTTCAAGAGAGGGAGCAGCCGCATCTGGGCGCACTCTATCATGTACACCTGTCCGTTCATCGTATCCTGGGTCACGAAAGGTGTACTCCGCTTCCCGCACGTCCATCTGCACTAGCCAAACCAGGAATTTATTCGCAAATTTGAACATCTTCTGAGTGCGGACATGCTCCAAAACGCTAAACTTATCCTTGGCCGTGAAAAACAGGTTGCCGGAGATCAGTTCGAAGTCGGCCTTCACATATGTTTTGTCGTCCATGATGAAGAATTCAACTATCATCAGCATGTTGAGGTACAACTTCCTGGCACAGATTTATACTTTGTACGTTCGAAGCACAGCCTTAGTTTTGGCCTTCTGGACAAAACTTCGGCTTAGGTGCAGCTTCTTAACCACATCCCGAACGGAAACGGATTTCCGATTGGTCTTCTGGATTTCCGATTGGTGGTTAATCGTTCCTCGAACCGCTTAATCACTCGCGACACCGTGGAATTCGCGATTCCCAACATTTTAGCGATGGAACGATGTGTGAGATTCTTGTTCTCGTGATGAATGCGCAAGATTTTATCACGCACGAGCTGTTTTTTCGACTCAATTTCCGCGAGTTTTGATAACAGGACTTTAAAGCTTGCAGGATGTAAACAATGCACTATGAACTAAATCCACCCAAATGTTCATTAAATTCTACCCAAAACAGTTAAAAAGTTAGAGCAATTTAGTAGAGTTGCAATTTCATCGTGGACACCCTTTATTCAGATATAATTGACTAAGGCTATGATCATATAGAATCCGGGCAGTTACAAACGAGTGTATTTTAAAAACAATCAATTTGATCGGAAAACTTTCCGTGGAGGAAATAAAGGTGAATGTAAAAATATAGAAAAAAATTTACCGTTTATGTCTTACTTTATCATAAAATCTCTTTTTTTTTTTAAATTTTTGCACACTTTTCTCATCAATTATTTTTACCACAGATGCAAAACCTTTGCAAAATCATGATATTTTGCACAAATCCACCTGGAAAAACCAATTGGAATCTTGTTGGAACCTTTTCATGAGTAGGCATCTCGAAGAATTTGACTTCTTAAATTCGGTTTAAACATAATGTTCTTTGGCCATCAGAACACATCTGTTACATTGCGTAAAAACCGGTTGCACAGATTGCGATCCATGGAACTGCTCATTTGCTGGGTGTCTAATAGACAGGCAACACCTTTTCCTGCCGGAAACGGATTCACTGCATCGTTAAAGGGTGTGCATTCAGTTATCCCCAATAACTATAGATTTTTTATCATAGTTGAGATCAAGGGTTCCACTACGATGCTTGGTTTGAACTTCGTGAGCATCCTAGAGTGGCTTCTTATTTATACTTCTTAACCATTTGGGCCAAAAAATTCATCAGTTCATGAGTTTTCGAATCAACAATGAAGAATTTCCAAGGCAATTGTGCAAAATGTGAATATTTCCCGATTCATGGATTGGGATATGGATATGGATTTTCCTGAAGAAACATGGCGGCGTAAACCTCACGTGGCGCGAGACGGCTGTGAGCCATCTCGCTTCTTCCCATTATATCTTTGGAATGGCTGTTACATTTAGTTATTTTGCATTACAAACGATGATATGATTAGAGCAATTCAGGCAACTCATTTATCAAAATACCCATCCCATGCGTAAAACAACGTAAGCGTGCAAGAATTTATTCAAAAATGGAAGTCAGTGGATAACCGTATAGTAACCAAGAACCCATTTGTGGGGAGAAAGACTGTAAGCGTGCAATAAGCCACAAACGTCACTGCAGTTTCCGGACAGAAACGAAAAGTGTGGCGCGTGAAGAAGGCAGCTAAATTTAGCGCCAGGAAAAGCCGGGAAAAAGAGTGCCGAAAGAAAAAAAAAATTAAAATAGCCACTTCGGATTGCTTAAGGACGGAAAAATATTTGCTTTTCTCACCATTGTTTCATCTGACCGTGAACACGTGTTCCGGAGAAAACAGGGGCATCCTCGGCTAAATATCCTCACGGAGAAAGTTGCCAGGAGAAATTGTTCCGGAGGAAGTGAGCGCAATCACGGGCAAGATCCCGTGCAGAAAATAAAAAGCGACGCCGGGAAAAGGAGAAGCCAATTCCTAAGGAAAAGGGTCGCAAAAGGCGGCCCTTTTTTATCTTGCTGCATACCTTTTTTCTTGCTGCACATTTCTTTGTACGGCATCCTTCTTTTCCTGGGCAAGTTTCCACGGCACTTCGAAGGTCCGATTTATCCATCCGGCGGAGATCAAACAAGCTTCCGGCTTTTCCATCCGGCGGAGGGCAACAAACTTCCTGTTTCTCCATTCGGCAGAGGGCTAAAGAGCGCCTGGCTTTTCCATCCGGTGGAGGTCAAAAGAGCTTCCGATTTCTCCATCCGGCGGAGGCGTAAGAGACTTCCAGCGAACACGGCGGGCCGTGTAACAATTTCGACAGCTCTAGAGGCAAGCGCCGTAGGGTCAGACGACGACAGAGCACCCGAAGGGGTCGTGTGCGACAGCAGCAGTGATCGATTTCCGGTTTCGGCGATTTCAAAAGGTGGCGCGGTGCATGAAATCCGGCACTCGGGTCGTAGAAGGACGACATCAGGTTTGCCAAGTGCGGTGTGCATCTTCTAGCGGCACATCCGTGCTCGAGGTGGTCCCCAGGCGAGATCCGATAGGGTCGTGCGCCGTGATCAGTGGCAGCCGCCGCTCACGGGACAGAGTGTGAGCAACCACCGCAGGAGGCGAAAGCCGCGTGTACTGCGTGTGGGTTTTGGATTCAACAATCACAGCGGCAGGAGGAGATAGCCGCGTGTCCTATGTGATGTTGTCAGTGTCAGCAACCACCGCAGGAGGCGAGAGCCGCGTGTTCTGCGTGCTGGTTTGGGTGTCGGCGACAACCGCAGGAGGCAAAAGCCGCGTGGACTGCGTCCAGAAGCAAGTGGTCAGAACGACTGCAGGAAGCGAAAGGACATAGTCGCGCTACTGGTTCGGCAGTCTGAGCTGCACCATTACAGCCGCAACAGCACCAAAGGTAGCGATTGCCTCGGTGGAAAGAATCAACTGCCACATGCTTCCAGTGGTTCCAGTGGCTGGATTTCGGATGTCGGGACGCGCTGGTCAGCGCTTCAAATCAATTCGTCACGCCGAAGGGCTAGAAGCCACGGTGGAATTCAGCGAGCAGCAGACAGCAGCAGGAGACATTCAAATGCAAGTCGTAAGTGAAACGAACCATGTACACGCAAAATTATTATTGTAATGTTGTAGCCGGGGAAATGGGAGGTAAATGTTGCCCAAATATGAAAATTTAACTGCCATTCCTAACTTTATTTTTGTGGTTTCGTCCACGGATTTGTCTCCGTCACACGGCTAGGCTGATTTGCTTGCCTTAAGTGACCATCGGCTGGAAAATCCACGAACTTCTTGGTGAAGCATATCTAAAAAGTGGGTGAAGATACAGCTGCCGCTGGCAGCCCGTTAAGCCCCGATTCGTTGAAGAATCGGGCATGAGATGGACCAGAGAAACGGGTGACGATGACAGCAGTCTAACATTTGCACTGAACAAAAACTGTTTGGCTTTCGGAAGCCTGCTTAATACTAAAGCCACTAAAGCGTTGCTGATCAGCAGACGTAAGGATGCAAACAAGAAGCTGATTTTCTCCCGTTCAACCGACATTTTAACGAACAACTGAAGTTTGGAACTCAAATTCGACTGCCGGACTTATCCTGTTCGAGTTTGGAGTATCACTCCAACGAAAGTTAGGTCAAATATATGTAAATGTGTCCTCAATTTTTAAGAAGGTACCTTCAAGAAACTATCTGATTTGTGAAAAACAAATCGTCAAACTTCAATTGCGAGCCGGTCCACGGTTTCACTACACATATTGTAGGCTCACTAGCATTCTGTGTTTGCTCCTGAAACCGGGCTAGGTGTGTCGCCATATTGCACGGTTAATGGCCATGATGGGATGGAATTTTTGCACGTACTTCTCATATAGGCTTGATGGTAGCTTTTATGGTTCCGGAGCTGGGGGTGGTTATGGATCTGGCAACCGAGGAAAAAAAACCAGAAAAGGAAGCTGAGATGTTTGAACAAGGCGCCACAAATCTGGTCATAGCTCGTACGTTGTTCTGGCTTCGCACGGGCTGCCGCACATAAATTCCGTGGACGGTAGAATAATGGTAAGTCTTCCCGAACTTTTACTATTCAGGTCATTACCGGGGGGGTATGCTTTAATAGCTGCTTATTTGTGGGTAATGGAATGAAAAACTGATTTTCTTTGATATTCCGGAGATTACGGTTGTACTCTTGGAAGAATCAAACGATGTCGCAAGCAGTTTCTCGGCAATAGATGGGATTTATCGTTAGTTTTAAAAATTTCAACCATAACTATGAACCGTAGATGTTGTTGTCTCCAAAAATTTCGATCACTGGGCAGGAGCCAATATTTGAAAATCCATGCCACTTGAAGGATCCCTCGGCTTATGTCCCTGTTCCTTAGAGCCCATAAACTGAAACCCAAAGACCCGGAAAAGAATTCCATCCACCAATCATCCCTTTTTCTTTGTAAGTCCTTCCTCAAAAACAATCTCCGTTGGTTTCTTTTGCCATTTGTCACCTGAATCAGAAACGCGAGGAAGGGAAATACTTTTGGCACACACAATCCCCTGGCCTAGTCTTGTGAATGTAAGCTTGATAGAAAGACGTCGGAAACAGTTGGATACTGTTATTTTCGTTTTCATTGATTCACATGTAGTGACTTCAAAGGCCTACCTTAGGTGGATCCCTTGTGGTTTCCGGCTAAAGGGGAAAAATAGGCTACATTTTATCTGTTGACATTTGATATTAGTTCTAGTGTCGTAATCGAAAACCTCAAAAAAAAAGGTTTTGTAACTGTTCATGAATTATCCTATGGCGACCGTTAGAAATAATTTTCCGTAGTTCCTTGAAATTGCATCGAACGATTACAAAGACCCTTTTGCGTTAGCACAAACTCAACGTGAGAAGAAAAAAACCTATTTTCCGGTTAATTTTTTTTTGTTTCATAAAGCTGCCGGTACATTTAATCACTCCGGAAAATATATGAATTTACAAAATTTTTCCATAGCAGCAGAAACAATTTGTTTTTAAAATGTTCAAAGTGTTCAGCTGTTTCCAAAATCAGATCTTTATGTTCTATTTCCGAAAAGAAATACGAGTTCAATGAAATGTCTTCAGCTAGACGAACTAAATGTTTTTTAACATTTTTGTTTCTTTTAAAATTTCAACACTCGAAGTATGATTTATGATGTCTTAATAATCAATACTGATTCTTTAATTTGAAATAAAAAATTAGAACCCAGGACTCACTATTCTAAATTCAGTCATTTGAATCCAGCACATGAAAACCCTTCTAGAAATTTCTGTAATAAATTTTTCAACAAAGACAGGTAATAAAATTTACAAATCGAATCCAAACAACGGGTCCACTTTTACGAGTCAACTATAAACTGGAACAACCGCATCTTCCCGCTCATAATGGAATTGATTTTCGCGAAATTCACGAACTTCCGGACTTCCACCCGCTGTTCCTTTCGAAGCTGTAGTTAATTTTGTGCTCCTGAATCAATTGTGCGCCATGAATAAAATATATGCTCATCTTCGGGGTATGGAGATGACACAGCTGCACAGCATAATGGCCGGGCATTTCCGTTTCCGAAAAAAAAAACATGAGACGTGCCAACGGAAAGACAACGGAAAAAACAGTCAAGATATTAAAATTGGGAACCGAATCAATCATTTCCGTTTTCGGTGCTAATGGAATTACATGGAATCGTAATATGCCCGAGCTGTTTGGGTTGATTGCTGATTCGATCCGTTTTTTAATAGGAAGTATGCTTAAAAAAATTTACCAATGAAAAATTGATGAACACAATATCGTGTTTCAATTTGAGCTTCAAACTACAAGATTCAGTTGAAACACTTTTAATATTTTTTTATTGAACCATCCGTGGAAAAAAATGATCAACTGTAATTATCGGTTTTTAATTCGAACGAAGTGAAAATCGGATGTCTGTCATACATCAAAACGTGACAATTCAAATATTAAAACCTTCGAGAAAAAGGAAAAAAAGAAATTAATGAACAGAGTTATTCGAAATTATTGCTTCCCATTTTCAGGGAAAAAGAAAAGAAAAAAAAATGAAATAACAGAAAAGTTAATGACGACAATAAGTTTCGTGCCTTAATTGGAAACTGAAATCAAAAATTTTAGTCGTTTCAAAAATTCAAATATAAAAAAATATTTCATTGAACACAAGTGAACTGAATCATTTTTCCCTCAATCAACAGAAAGCAATAATTTCAATCTTTTTTTTCATTTTTTAATAAATTAGGACTCGGTGTCGATTATTCCTTTAAACGAGGCAATTTATTAAATATGCACAATAAAAATTATGGCAAGTTACTCCAGCTCACTGCCATTTCGCTGTCAGTGAAAAAAAAATCAATTGAAATTGTTGAGGTTATCGATTTTTCCTACCGTAGCCCATCAATTCCCATTTTCGGAAGAACGGATGGTGCCCGGGAATATTTATAACTTTTCCTCGAACGAAGCTCATTTCTTGTCTGTTCTCTCCCAATTGGTTAAAATTTATTTGGCCAGCATTGTGCAGTCGTAAAATTTAATTTTTCCTACCCGAAGGTGTTTCTGTTTCAACGTCCGGAATAATTCCATTGGCACTTTTGTGTTCATTCATTATTAACCGGGTGGAAAATCGGCTTTCTGGAGCGCACATCATAAACCCGTCGACATAAGGCATCAGCGCCGGCATTTCCCCGAAAATGGAGTTGAAAATTGTAATGAGTGCGACAACATTTTTGGAGAGGTTTTTTTTTTCATTTCGATTTGTGTTTATTCATTTTTTTGTATGAGTTTGGCACATTTACACGCGAAAATGAGAAAAGCTCGGAATAAATTCCCATAAAATTGCTTTGATGAGGGAATGTCAATGATAACCTTCATCATGGCTCAAGCTTTGGAATTGATTTTTTACAATGAATGGAATGATACTTTTTTTTTTTTTTTTTTTTTGGGATTTTTTTGTTGATAATGATACTTCATTGAGAATATTGAAAATGATACCATATTTAACGTAGTTGTTGTAAAAAAAATAATGGAACGAGCTGTCGCTTAATTCACAGTCGAATTGACCAAAAGACACATAACGACTTAATCAGTGGAATGCTTCAGTTGTGTTAAAAGTATATGTAAGAATTAAACATAGTTTTCCTTTTGGGAGTAAAAAGTCACAAGTCTCACAAGTCACAAATCACAAGTCATAAGCTACAAGTCACCAGTAAAAAGTCTCCCAAGTCTCCTAAGTCTTAAAAGTCTCACAAGTCACAAGTCACAAGTCACAAGTCACAAATCACAAGTCTAACAAGAATCACAAGTCTCACAAGTCACATAAATCTCACAAGTCTCACAAGGTTCACAATTCTCACAAGTTACAAGTCTCACAAATCTCACAAATCTAAAAAATCTCACAAATCTCACAAGTCTTACAAGTCTCACAAGTCTCTCAGGTCTCACAAGTCTTACAAGTCTCTCAAGCCTCACAAGTTTAAAAACGTATGAGACTGGTGAGACTTGTGGTCTCACCAGTCTTATACGTTTTTCAACTCACAAAGTCTCACAATTCTCACAAGTCTCTCAGGTCTCACAAGTCACACAATTCTCACAAGTCTCTCGGGTTTCACAAGTCTCACAAGTCTCAAAGTCTCAAAAGTCTCAAAAGTCTCACAAGACTCTCAAGTTTCTCAAGCCTCACCAGTCTCATAAGTCTCACAAGTCTCTCAGGTCTCACAAGTCTCACATTTCTCACAAGTCTCATAAGTCTCACAAGTCTCACAAGTCCCACAAGTCTGATAAGTTTCACAAGTCTCACAAGTCTCACAAGTCTTACAAGTCTCTTACGTTTCTCAAGTCTCAAAGTCCCACAAGACTCTCAAGTCTCTCAAGTTTCACAAGTCTCACAATTCTCACAAATTTTTCAAGTCTCACAAGTCTCACAAGTATTACAAGTCTCACAAGACTCACAAGTCTCACAAGTCTCACAAATTTCACAATTCTCACAAGTCTCTCAAGTCTCACAATTCTCACAAGTCTCACAAGTCTCTCAGGTCTCTCAAGTCTCACAAGTCTCAAAGTCTCAGAAGTCTCAGAAGTCTCTCAAGTTTCTCATGTCTCACAAGTTTTATAAGTCTCACAATTCTCTCAGGTCTCACAAGTCTCACATTTCTCACAAGTCTCACAAGTCTCACAAGACTCACAAGTCCCACAAGTCTCACAAATCTCACAAGTCTCATACGTTTCTTAACTCACAAAGTCTCACAAGTCTCTCAAGTCTCTCAGGTCTCTCAAGTCTCACAATTCTCACAAGTTTTTCAGAACACAAGTCTCACAAGTCTTACAAGACTCTCAAGTCTCACAAGTCTCACAAATCTCACAAGTCTCACAGGTCTCACAAGTCTTACAATTCTCACAAGTCGCACAAGTCTCTCAGGTCTCACAAGTCTCACAAGTCTCACTAGTCTCACAAGTCTCAAAGTCTCAAAAGTCTCACAAGTCTCACAAGACTCTCAAGTCTCTCAAGTTTCACAAGTCTCACAATTCTCACAAGTCTCTCAGGTCTCTCAAGTATCAAAATTCTCACAATTCTCACAAGTCTCACAAGTCTTACAAGTCTCACAAGTCTCACAAGTCTCACAAGTCTCACAAGTCTCACAAGTCTCTCAAGTCTCTTAAGTCTCACAAATCTCATAAGTCTCACAAGTCTCTCAGGTCTCACAATTATCACAAGTCTCACGAGTCTCACAAGTCTCACAAGTCTCACAATTCTAACAAATCTCTTAGGTCTCACAAGTCTCACAATTCTCACAAGTCTTTCAAGTCTCTCAGGACTCACAAGTCTCACAAGTCTCACAAGTCTTACAAGTCTCACAAGTCTCACAAGTCTCACAAGTCTCACAATTCTCACAAGTCTCACAAGTCTCACAAGTCTCACAAGTTTCACAAGTCTCACAAGTCTCTCAGGTCTCAAAAGTCTCACAAGTCTATCAAGTCTCTCATGTATCACAAGTCTCATAAGTCTCACAAGTCTCACATTTCTCACAAGTCTCATAAGTCTCACAAGTCTCACAAGTCTCACAAGTCTCACAAGTCTCACACGTTTCTCAAGTCTCAAAGTCTCACAAGTCTCTCAAGTCTCTCAGGTCTCTCAGGTCTCCCAATTCTCACAAGTTTTTTAAATCTCACAAGTCTCCCAAGTCTCACAATTCTCTCAAGTCTCTCAGGTCTCACAAGTCTCACAATTCTCACAATTCTCACAATTCTCAAAAGTCTCACAAGTCTCACAAGTCTTACAAATCTCACAAGTCTCACAAGTCTCAAAAGTCATTCAAGTCTCTCAAGTCTCACAAGTCTCACAAGTCTTACAAGTCTCTCAAGTCTCTTAAGTCTCACAAATCTCATTAGTCTCACAAATCTCATTAGTCTTACAAATCTCATAAGTCTCACAAGGTTCTTAGGTCTCACAAGTCTCATAAATCACAAGTCATTAGTCGCAATTCACAAGACAGAAGTCACAAGCGACAAGTTTCAAGAAATAATTTACATGCAACAATCAGAAATCATGTTCAAAAACTGAAATTTTTATCAGATGTACTATATAAAGTGTCAACCGAAAAAAAACTTCTTGAACATACGAATGTTGACTTAATTTTTGGAAAATTCGAAGTATATTTAGGCAAAATAATAGACATGAGAAATATCTTTAGAGACCTATAAACTACAAAAATATCCAAGGCGTCATATATATGTACATGAGTATTAAGGAAAAAAATCTTTGAATCTGTCCAATTTAAAGCCCTAGCTGTGACTTCAGTCGGTTCCAGAATCATGACCACCCCAGGAGAATATCTCGACTAACGGATGGGTAAAGTTTTTTGGGAAGCTCCCTGTTCCATGAAATGCTTCCATCATGAGTTGGAGTTTTGCCTTTTTCTCTCGCCGGCCCTGGAAGGGGGAAAAAAATCTATAACATGGCTACAAAGATGGATTTTTTTTTCGGGAAAAACTTTCCCGGTCCTAGTCCTAGCATTCTAGGTTGGCCGTTGGACCCTGCCTATGAGTTTCGGTACAAAGTTATGCGGCAATGTGTCAAATGGTTGTCACGCTGAATTGGAAAGAAAAAGTTTCCAGCTCGATGGATTAAAGGCAACTGTTCGGGATGGCAGTTTTCCGCGTCAATGAAGTCGTAGTTTTCCCTCTCCCCCTCCTTCTCTTTGGCTTCATTCATGCAAGAGGAATAACAAATTTGTTCTGATTTATGATTGAGCATATATGATTTTGCCGTCGAACGAAATTCTAACATTTACATCATTAACAAATTTAAACAACCAAAAGCTACCTGACAAGGCAGTTTATTTTATCGGGAAGCAAGCTGCCGCATATTCGAAATCGATTCCACGATTGACGGTTTTAAATCAATCAATTTGTGCCAATTGTGATGACGGGACTCATTGTACCGATCAGAACTAATTAATCGGATTTTTAATTACCTTCGGATCGTTCTGCACCGCAGGGCGGAGCGTTTCCAATATAAGCCTGACGTTGAAAGCGGTGATTAATATTTTTTTTTTATTAAAACAAATTGCAAAAATAAACTCGCCTCAATTGATGGTTTTTTTTTTCGTTGATTTTACTGTCATTCCGTTTGTTTACTGATATTTGATTTATCATTTATGATTGATGAACTTGTTAGATCAAAAGACAACTTAATCAGCGTTATTGAACTTTACTCAAAATATGGTTACCGTCTCAGAATGTCTTCGAAGAAACCTTCCAATAACCTTCAAGGCACCTTCGAAGGCACGTTCTAAGGACCCGGCAGAAACACCTTCGAAAGCTGTTTCTACAGTACTTTCTAAGTCACTTTCAAAGGCGCCTTCAAAGGCGACCTTCAAAGAAACCTTTAAAGGAACATTCAAAGAAACCTTCGAAGAAACCTTCAAAAGTACCTTAAAAACCATCAAAGACACTTTCTAAGGCACTTTCAAGGCACTTTCTGGGGTACCTTCTAAGAAAACATCAAAGGCACCTTCACATGCACCTTCAAAGGCACCTTCAAAGGCACCTTGAAAGGCACCTTCAAAGGCACCTTGAAAGGCACCTTCAAAGGCACCTTAAAAGACACCTTCAAAGGCACCTTCAAAGGCACCTTGAAAGGCACCTTCAAAGGCACCTTCAAAGGCACCTTCAAAGGCACCTTCAAAGGCACCTTCGTAAGCTCCTTCAAGGCACCTTGAAAGACACTTTCAAAGAAACCTTCGAAGAAACCTTCAAAAGTACCTTAAAAACCATCAAAGACACTTTCTAAGGCACTTTCAAGGCACTTTCTGGGGTACCTTCTAAGAAAACATCAAAGGCACCTTCACATGCACCTTCAAAGGCACCTTCGTAAGCTCCTTCAAGGCACCTTGAAAGACACTTTCAAAGGCACCTTCAAAGGCACCTCCAAAGGCACCTTCAAAGGCACCTTCATCGGCACCTTCAAAGGCACCTTCATCGGCACCTTCAAAGGCATCTTCAAAGGCACCTTGAAAGGCACCTTCAAAGGCACTTTCAAAGGCATCTTCAAAGGCACCTTCAAAAATCCTTGAAAGATACCTTCAAAGGCACCTTCGTAAGCTCCTTCAAGGCACCTTGAAAGGCACCTTCAAAGGCACCTTCAAAGGCACCTTCAAAGGCACCTTCAAAGGCACCTTCAAAGGCACCTTCAAAGGCACCTTCAAAGGCACCTTCAAAGGCACCTTCAAAGGCACCTTCAAAGGCACCTTCAAAGGCACCTTGAAAGGCACCTTGAAAGGCACCTTGAAAGGCTCCTTGAAAGGCACCTTGAAAGGCACCTTCAAAATCACCTTCAAAGGCACCTTCAAAGGCACCTTCAAAGGCACCTTCAAAGGCACCTTCAAAGGCACCTTCAAAGGCACCTTCAAAGGCATCTTCAAAGCACCTCCAAAACACCTTAAAAGGCACCTTCAAAAGCATCTTCAAAGGCACCTTCAAAGGCCCTTCAAAGGCCCTTCAAAGGCACCTTCGTAAGCTCCTTCAAGGCACCTTGAAAGGCACCTTCAAAGGCAACTTCAAAGGAACCTTCAATGACATTTTCAAGGGTACCTCCAAAGGCATCTTGAAAGGCACCGTCAAAGGCACTTCCAAAGGCACCTTCAAAGGCACCTTCAAGTCAACTATAAGCATCACCACACGATGAATTTTTATGTTAAGGATCTTGAGTCTTTGAAAAAGAGGTGAAGTTTTGAGTTATCAGGAGTTTTTTAGGGAAAGCGGTTCAAACCCTAAGGTGAATTTCAGGTCGTACAGGGTAAAAGTGCGCGAACGGACCTTGGAAGGATCCTTAAGCTTTGACCCCTACCAACATCCTAGGGATTCAATTGATGCGAAATGTAAGAGACAATAATCAAAAAGGAGACTTCTAATAATAGTGAGACTAAGATGCACAAATCATTTTCTACAGTACAGAACCTAAGGAAACGCTTTGATTCCAATAAACTCTCTAGCACGAGCAAATGGTAATTTACAAAGTATGAACTCATTACTAAAAATTGCAGCCTCACGTTCCGGGAGCAGCCGTACAAGGAATCCGGGAGCCTTCGTTCCACATAGGCAGGCATCCCATACATTGCGAATATGCGAGAGGCTTTGATTTAGAAATTCTCTTTGATGCCGGTATGGATGTCGCCGAGGTTTTTACCACCATGCTAATAGAACTCATAATTTTCCGTTCAGTTTTCTCATCGCCAGATGCTGCTGGCATCATACGTTGATCGGCTTATGGCTCGTTTGCTTTCATCTTGTTTGCAATTTTAATACCTGGCATACACACGTTCCCGGAAACCGGATGCTGCCGATTTGATCGTATTCAACGTTTCCGTTCGAATGAGCCGATTTGAGGGGTTTTGTTTCGATTGATGAAGTTTCCCCAGCTTTTTCGTAAAATGGTGCTCAGATGAAACTTTTCATCAAAACTTGGAAATAAAATAATTTTCGGAAAATGAGATTTACAACAAATTGGAAAGGCCTTTTTGAGCGACATCTTCCTCCGCACCTTTGCTTTTTGTGTAGCGGAAAGCCTAAGGGGAATGATAAGAGGATACATTTCTCGCCTGTAGAGATCTGCTGGAAGCCATACGCATACGTATCGGTATGGTAAGTCAATGATTTGATTAACGGACTAACCACATTCGAAGATACTATCAATCATCAATTGCACAATGGTTTGTCGGAACCAAGAATGTTCGGAGCTGCAACCGGTAGCAGTAAACAAAAGGAAGGATGTCCTCATTCGGTTCCGGACTTCATTCAGTGGTAATAACAATCGAAGCTTTTGAAAATCGCCACCCATGATGAATACTCGAGTAGGTATTAGTGAATTCTACTGAGGCAGGTTTCTACTAAAAATAAAATTCATTCTCATCACAAAAGGCTGGAGCTTCCTCAAAAGTAAGACAAATCCAATTTTGCTTTGTTTTGACAACAATTATTAAAAAAATATTTTTCTCCATTGCTCCGAAAGTAAAAGATGATTAGCCAGAGATGATTAAGGTTGATTTGTTTCTTGCATTCAATTTTACACTATACTTTTTAAATTTACTTGGACTTATTCAGATTTGAGAATACTAGATTCAACAACATGTGTATGATTGATTTAAGGCCTTCAACTATAAAAATGTTCAATTCAACCATGCATTTCGGATAGATTGTATGCAGTTAGAATTAAATTTTTTTTCGTTATATAAAATAAATTAAAAAAAAATATGGCTGAAACAATTATTTTGATGGTTAAATTTGAAAATTTTTATGTATAAAATTGATCATATACATATAGTTGAACCTACAAAATTTATAGTTGTAAATAGAAATTAAAAACAACTGGAAAAAGTATACTTTTTGCAGCATATTTCTAATTGAAAGAATACAAGCTTTTAATTGTGAATTACACCAAGCTTTCTTCTTCGTTATGTAAACCTTTTTTTTAACTTCCGCATGCCTGAATATTTTCAAAGCGGTACTTTTCACTGCACAAATTGATAAAGTTCGAAAAGTTTTACCCTCACAAGTAACGGGGACAAACTCGGCTCTAAAATCGGTCGGGAAAATTTTCATTGGTTTGTGTTCAGTCTGAATCACGCAAAATGTGGTAGGAGTTTTCAAGAACTTTTCCTACTGATCGGATCTCTTGACAGAGAAGATATCTTGGATGTAACTAGCTAGTGCGTGCCAAAGGCCCACTTAATCGCATGGTTTATTATAATTGAGCTGCATTATCGTTGAACCGATAAAGTGGCTGAAGGCAGCGAACGAGGGGCTCTTCATAAATTTGCTTCTTTAGCGTAGGATGTGTGTTGAATATTTTGGAAATTTTCCGTTGTCGTTAGAATTAACGAGAAAGATAATTGTTGGTTTATCAGTGTTGAAAATTCGCTACCCGTATAAGCTTGCAGAAATAAATGCAAATTTGAAAAAATAAACATTCCCAATAAACGGTGTGTTCTGTTAAATTTCCAAGATTATAATTCCAGAAAATCGTTTTCGTTCTCAGATCCATTCTCTGGAAGTATTCATTGAAATAATGCAATCTCCGAAGCCACTCAACAAGCTGATATGATTGTCAGCTCCGAACAATGACCACATTTCAAAGGAAATTCCCACCAGCTCCGGAACAGAATTTAATCAACGCATCGTTCCGGTTTATGACTGACTGACCAATCCTGCTTTCCTAACCATAAGCTGGATTCTCAAAGTAAAAAAAGTCCGGCGATTTCCCGTTTGATGTCACCCAAGGTGCCCACAAATTCATGAAAGCAAGAATCTCCTGGAGCGCCACTCGCCACGACTTCGTCATCAATGGACTGATTGTCCCGATGTGGTTTGACCAATTGATAGCAACTCTTGGTAGCTCAAAGGCTGTCGACTTCTGCGGTTGCTATCGCATTCTGGCTCGGCTGCAGGAAATTAATCACACATCACGACTAGAGGCTGCAAATAGGGTTCCCTCAATGAAGGAACTTGGCGAAATTCGAATGGGATTTGAGAAGATATACTAAAGTTTATGCCAAGTATTTAATATTTCAGCAAAATCAGAAATATAAAGCAATGAAATATTGATAAGATTTGAAAAAACATTCTAGATTTGAGATTCAGAAATAAGACTTACATTTCCAACCCAGAATTCAGGTTCAGATTTCAGATTCAGATTTAAGATTTAGATATCAGATTCAGATTTCAGATTTCAGATTTCAGATTCAGATTCAGATTTCAGATTTCAGATTTCAGATTCAGATTTCAGATTTCAGATTTCAGATTTAGATTTCAGATTCAGATTTCAGATTCAGATTTCAGATTCAGATTTCAGATTCAGATTTCAGATTCAGATTTCAGATTCAGATTTCAGATTCAGATTTCAGATTCAGATTTCAGATTCAGATTTCAGATTCAGATTTCAGATTCAGATTTCAGATTCAGATTTCAGATTCAGATTTCAGATTCAGATTTCAGATTCAGATTTCAGATTCAGATTTCAGATTCAGATTTCAGATTCAGATTTCAGATTCAGATTTCAGATTCAGATTTCAGATTCAGATTTCAGATTCAGATTTCAGATTCAGATTTCAGATTCAGATTTCAGATTCAGATTTCAGATTCAGATTTCAGATTCAGATTTCAGATTCAGATTTCAGATTCAGATTTCAGATTCAGATTTCAGATTCAGATTCAGATTGCATTTATTCGTTTGTTCGTTCATTCCTTTCTGATCATTTTTATTTTAAACTTTGTATTAGAAAAAAGAAAAGGTTCATCCACAAAAACTGTTTAATTTTGTAGCAATAATTGCTTGATAATGCATCTGAAAATGTAGCTCTAGCTGATTTAGGTCAAATACCATCTCATATCAGAGAAAATTTTACGTTAAACAAGTAAATTTTCAGGTTTTCATAACTAAGGCTACGAATTTTTAGGGATTCTAGGACAAAATTTTCGCATTTTGCATAATTTGAAATTGAATCGTGGCAAAAATATACGGCTTAAAATTTACTCAAAATAACCATGATGTTATTGGGAATTCCTGCCAAAAGTTTTGAAAATCGCAGTTGATCAGAGCTCAGAGAAAAAAGTAATAAAATACATAATATTTATCTTCTCTGAGAGACATACCTGGGAACTTAAATTCAAATTCGATTTTTCCGTTTTCAATAATAACCTCAAAACTTTAAACTCAGATATTTAAATGCTTTACAATTTGAAAACCTTTGGTATGAAAAATCATGCTGCTAAAGAAGCCAGTTAATCAATTTCGCCAATCCCTGGCCTTCATCCTGCTACACAACCGATTCATGGTTTGTTTTCACAGTCACCTTTCTATCATTCATCGCTTTAGAGTTAATAGAAACAATAATAACGATAATCACTCTGGCAGTGCGCAGCTGAATGGGCAACATTAGCACCCCATTAATGGGGCAGCAACAGCACATTATTGAAACATGGCGCTCACCCATTTCTCAGCGGGACGGTTAATTGAAAATATCGATCACACGAACCAAACTCTGCCCCATCCTCCCCTTTTCCTTGATATTGGCATACGCCTTGGATGTGATGAGTTGATAATTTATGTTGTAGAAACTAACATTGAAAATTATTCTGTGAAAATTTGAAAACAAAATCATTGGGTTTGGATGCGTTCTATATTTACCAATAGATAAAGTTTTCTTCTGATTGAGAGCTTACCTGAAAATAGAAAAAAAGAAGTCATTAGCATTCTGTTGAAATCTAGATCGTACAATTGCATTCTAATGAATCAAAAGGTTGTTGGTTTTTAAAGAAGAAAAAAACTTGAAGTACAACAGAAAGGAATAGTAGAGACGAGAGCACTTCTTGGCAGAATGAAGCTGAACTTGAACGAAGTTCATAGAAAAGCTTTGAAGTTCATTTACTCTTTTACCTTCTATGTAACTGCGTCGAAAAAGGTCCAAAGTTCTTTAAATTGTTATTTGAAGTTACCAGCTTTAATGTCACATTCGTTGCACCTTCAATCAAACTTCTCCACAAATTCCGAGCACCCGTAAGGTCTTGTGATGTGTGTCACAAATCCATACAATTCACGCGGCAACTTTTGAACAAATGTGGGATGGCCGATGAATGAACATGAGCCAAAAAAAAAACGGGCACGGAAAAACTCCTGAATCGTCTAGTTTGCGTTAATGAATGAGAAAGCTTCTTTTGCCGCTGTCGTCTTTTGCCTTCTGCCCCGAGCCCGTATATGTAGTTTGGCATTGGTTCTAGTTTCAGTTTTTTTCTCGAATTTATCTCTCCAGCCTTTTTCAGATTTATTCGCCAGCTTATGTGCTAGCCCGCTTGAAAAGGTGCTTGGTAGATCTGTTTTTTTCACCGTTTTCAATTCTCATGACCCAAATGGGTTACCAGAGGCAGGTCAAGTTAAAAAATTGATCTTCAAATATGTGAATTTTTCATGAAAATTTAAAAAAAATTCTACTTCTAAATTGATATTCATTAACAATTCACATAAATGAAGTGTTGAGAGATTTTTCAAGAGCTAAAAACATGTGACCAAAATGCAAAAAATGGTGCTCAAAATGGTGGTTTGGCACAGAATCTGAAAATTTTATGGCAACGCATGTTGTGCGGATTAAGACACCGCGACATTTAATGCGCCCTCAGTTTTTTGAAGCGAAAAATTAAATGGGTTCAGAAGACGACTTAAATAACGAATGAAAGGAAATCCAAATGACAAATTATGGTGTCTTTCTTAGAACAACTTTGAGAAAAAAAAACGGCTTTTCTGAAAAATACTCAAGATGTCAAATATCTCATGTCTCATGTCTCATGTCTCATGTCTCATGTCTCACGTCTCATGTCTCACGTCTCATGTCTCATGTCTCATGTCTCATGTCTCATGTCTCATGTCTCATGTCTCATGTCTCAGGTCTCATGTCTTTAGTCAAAAATAGCAAAAATGACACAAATGACAAAAATGACAAAAATGACAAAAATGACAAAAATGACAAAAATGACAAAAATGACAAAAATGACAAAAATGACAAAAATGACAAAAATGACAAAAATGACAAAAATGACAAAAATGACAAAAATGACAAAAATGACAAAAATGACAAAAATGACAAAAATGACAAAAATGACAAAAATGACAAAAATGACAAAAATGACAAAAATGACAAAAATGACAAAAATGACAAAAATGACAAAAATGACAAAAATGACAAAAATGACAAAAATGACAAAAATGACAAAAATGACAAAAATTACAAAAATTACAAAAATGACAAAAATGACAAAAAAGACAAAAATGACAAAAATGACAAAAATGACAAAAATGACAAAAATGACAAAAATGACAAAAATGACAAAAATGACAAAAATGACAAAAACACAAATGACAAAAACGACAAAAATGACAAAAAACACAAATGACAAAAATGACAAAAATGACAAAAATGACAAAAATGACAAAAATGACAAAAATGACAAAAATGACAAAAATGACTTAAATGACAAAAATGAAAAAAAATGAAAAAAATGACAAAAATGACAAAAATGACAAAAATGACAAAAATGACAAAAATGACAAAAATTACAAAAATTACAAAAATGGCAAAAATGACAAAAATGACAAAAATGACAAAAATGACCAAAATGACAAAAATGACAAAAATGACAAAAATGACAAAAATGACAAAAATGACAAAAATGACAAAAATGACAAAAATGACAAAAATGACAAAAATGACAAAAATGACAAAAATGACAAAAATGACAAAAATGACAAAAATGACAAAAATGACAAAAATGACAAAAATGACAAAAATGACAAAAATGACAAAAATGACAAAAATGACAAAAATGACAAAAATGACAAAAATGACAAAAATGACAAAAATGACAAAAATGACAAAAATGACAAAAATGACAAAAATGACAAAAATGACAAAAATGACAAAAATGACAAAAATGACAAAAATGACAAAAATGACAAAAATGACAAAAATGACAAAAATGACAAAAATGACAAAAATGACAAAAATGACAAAAATGACAAAAATGACAAAAATGACAAAAATGACAAAAATGACAAAAATGACAAAAATGACAAAAATGACAAAAATGACAAAAATGACAAAAATGACAAAAATGACAAAAATGACAAAAATGACAAAAATGACAAAAATGACAAAAATGACAAAAATGACAAAAATGACAAAAATGACAAAAATGACAAAAATGACAAAAATGACAAAAATGACAAAAATGACAAAAATGACAAAAATGACAAAAATGACAAAAATGACAAAAATGACAAAAATGACAAAAATGACAAAAATGACAAAAATGACAAAAATGACAAAAATGACAAAAATGACAAAAATGACAAAAATGACAAAAATGACAAAAATGACAAAAATGACAAAAATGACAAAAATGACAAAAATGACAAAAATGACAGACAAAAATGACAAAAATGACAAAAATGACAAAAATGACAAAAATGACAAAAATGACAAAAATGACAAAAATGACAAAAATGACAAAAATGACAAAAATGACAAAAATGACAAAAATGACAAAAATGACAAAAATGACAAAAATGACAAAAATGACAAAAATGACAAAAATGACAAAAATGACAAAAATGACAAAAATGACAAAAATGACAAAAATGACAAAAATGACAAAAATGACAAAAATGACAAAAATGACAAAAATGACAAAAATGACAAAAATGACAAAAATGACAAAAATGACAAAAATGACAAAAATGACAAAAATGACAAAAATGACAAAAATGACAAAAATGACAAAAATGACAAAAATGACAAAAATGACAAAAATGACAAAAATGACAAAAATGACAAAAATGACAAAAATGACAAAAATGACAAAAATGACAAAAATGACAAAAATGACAAAAATGACAAAAATGACAAAAATGACAAAAATGACAAAAATGACAAAAATGACAAAAATGACAAAAATGACAAAAATGACAAAAATGACAAAAATGACAAAAATGACAAAAATGACAAAAATGACAAAAATGACAAAAATGACAAAAATGACAAAATTGACAAAAATGACAAAAAAGACAAAAAAGACAAAAATGACAAAAATGACAAAAATGACAAAAATGACAAAAATGACAAAAATGACAAAAATGACAAAAATGACAAAAATGACAAAAATGACAAAAATGACAAAAATGACAAAAATGACAAAAATGACAAAAATGACAAAAATGACAAAAATGACAAAAATGACAAAAATGACAAAAATGACAAAAATGACAAAAATGACAAAAATGACAAAAATGACAAAAATGACAAAAATGACAAAAATGACAAAAATGACAAAAATGACAAAAATGACAAAAATGACAAAAATGACAAAAATGACAAAAATGACAAAAATGACAAAAATGACAAAAATGACAAAAATGACAAAAATGACAAAAATGACAAAAATGACAAAAATGACAAAAATGACAAAAATGACAAAAATGACAAAAATGACAAAAATGACAAAAATGACAAAAATGACAAAAATGACAAAAATGACAAAAATGACAAAAATGACAAAAATGACAAAAATGACAAAAATGACAAAAATGACAAAAATGACAAAAATGACAAAAATGACAAAAATGACAAAAAGGACAAAAATGACAAAAATGACAAAAATGACAAAAATGACAAAAATGACAAAAATGACACAAATGACAAAAATGACAAAAAAAAAAAACAAAAATTACAAACATGACAAAAATGACAAAAATGACAAAACGGCAAAAATGACAAAAATGACAAAAATGACAAAAATCATAAAAATGGCAAAAACTTCAGAAATTATAGAATTTACAGAAAATAAAAAACTTCAAAAAAAAAAAACAAAAATGATAAAAACGCTTAACATGACAAAAGCTGTAAAAATTTCAAAAAAAATGAGGAAATATTACAAATAAAAGAAAATTAAATTTCAGGGAGTAATTTTTTTTAAGTTGGGATAACAAGAGTTCACTTATATGGTTTTATGTTTTCCCTATCCCGACCCTGGAAGAACCAGCCCTCTTTAAAGTGGGTCATTTTTCCCAGTTAGAATCGGTCCCTTTCGACGCCCGAGGGGGCATTTCGAATTTGCTTTCGTCTCCACAGCACAAAAAATGTGAAGTGATAAAAATAAATCCATCCTTCTCGAATGTCGTCTGCCTATGTGTTTTTGCTGTAGCTGCTCAAACGTTGTTGGTCCGAGATAGTGTTTGTTAATCCGTCTTTCTGGCATATACGATGTCGGTCACGGTTCTTGGCGGCTCACCACCAAGCCCGGATTTCGGACCCACTTTGGAAGGGAAAGTTTCCAGAAAACTCCGGTAAGCTTTTGCTGCTGATGTGGACTTTCGTTTCAGGGTTTTTCTGGTTGATTCGGAATGACGCAATGTTTTGAACGTCTGATTCAAAGTAAGTGGTTTATGTTGAGTTTCAGAAAAATATAAATCATAATGTCCTTGATTAGAATATTTTTACGGAGAGAAAATTCAATGAAAAAATAAAAATCTTAACAAAAAACGAAGATTTTATGGAAGTCGTAAAACCGGAAGCGATCCCAATACTTATCAGCTTCATTGAATGGTGACCAAAGGTGCCGGAATAAATCTTGGCTTGTGTGGGTGGAAAAGGCGTGATGCCGACTCCCACTTCATTAATGCAATGAACCAAACAAACACCGGACCACGAAGCTGGGAGGATGCAATCCATCAGTAGCAACCGCCAACCGAATCAGCCTCGGGGAATCTTCCTCAGAGCATCCTACAAATGTGCACCAAATCTCGAAGGCCATGGCGAGCGGAAACGGAAGGCGGGCGTTCGGTTTAGTGGCCGGATTTCTCGGTTTCGGGAAAATTCTACCCTCAGGCAATCCATCATCTTTCACATTCATGCAAAAGGTAACACCCGCGCAGCCACCCGGAGGGGTTTTGCATTTTGAATGGTGACGTGACCTGGTTCGTGCCTTTTCAGACTGATCCCACTGACACGGACACGGAAGTCGCGAAGCCTGAATGCTGCTGCAGGAAGCTGAGATTTGACGGCTTTTGGCGCATGAAAAGTACACAATTTATGGCCAGCGTCTTTCATGAAGCGACGAAAACTGATTTCAGAGGAATGCGATGATGCACTTTAACATTACAGATTTCGGTTATCGACGTTCAAATTTCAGATTTCTGATTTGAGTTTTCTGATTTCAGATTCAGATTCAGATTTAGATTTCAGATTCAGATTTCAGATTCAGATTCAGGTTTCAGATTCGGAGTTCAGATTCAGATTTCAGATACAGATTTCAGATTCAGATTTCAGATTCAGATTTCAGATTCAGATTTCAGATTTCAGATTTCAGATTTCAGATTCAGATTTCAGATTCAGATTTCAGATTCAGATATCAGATTCAGATTTTAGATTTCAGATTTCAGATTTCAGATTCAGATTTCAGATTCAGATTTCAGATTCAGATTTCAGATTCAGATTTCAGATTCAGATTTCAGATTCAGATTTCAGATTCAGATTTCAGATTCAGATTTCAGATTCAGATTTCAGATTCAGATTTCAGATTCAGATTTCAGATTCAGATTTCAGATTCAGATTTCAGATTCAGATTTCAGATTCAGATTTCAGATTCAGATTTCAGATTCAGATTTCAGATTCAGATTTCAGATTCAGATTTCAGATTCAGATTTCAGATTCAGATTTCAGATTCAGATTTCAGATTCAGATTTCAGATTCAGATTTCAGATTCAGATTTCAGATTCAGATTTCAGATTCAGATTTCAGATTCAGATTTCAGATTCAGATTTCAGATTCAGATTTCAGATTCAGATTTCAGATTCAGATTTCAGATTCAGATTTCAGATTCAGATTTCAGATTCAGATTTCAGATTCAGATTTCAGATTCAGATTTCAGATTCAGATTTCAGATTCAGATTTCAGATTCAGATTTCAGATTCAGATTTCAGATTCAGATTTCAGATTCAGATTTCAGATTCAGATTTCAGATTCAGATTTCAGATTCAGATTTCAGATTCAGATTTCAGATTCAGATTTCAGATTCAGATTTCAGATTCAGATTTCAGATTCAGATTTCAGATTCAGATTTCAGATTCAGATTTCAGATTCAGATTTCAGATTCAGATTTCAGATTCAGATTTCAGATTCAGATTTCAGATTCAGATTTCAGATTCAGATTTCAGATTCAGATTTCAGATTCAGATTTCAGATTCAGATTTCAGATTCAGATTTCAGATTTAGATTTCAGATTCAGATTTCAGATTCAGATTTCAGATTCAGATTTCAGATTCAGATTTCTGATTCAGATTTCAGATTCAGATTTCAGATTCAGATTTCTGATTCAGATTTCAGATTCAGATTTCAGATTCAGATTTCAGATTCAGATTTCAGATTCAGATTTCAGATTCAGATTTCAGATTCAGATTTCAGATTCAGATTTCAGATTCAGATTTCAGATTCAGATTTCAGATTCAGATTTCAGATTCAGATTTCAGATTCAGATTTCAGATTCAGATTTCAGATTCAGATTTCAGATTCAGATTTCAGATTCAGATTTCAGATTCAGATTTCAGATTCAGATTTCAGATTCAGATTTCAGATTCAGATTTCAGATTCAGATTTCAGATTCAGATTTCAGATTCAGATTTCAGATTCAGATTTCAGATTCAGATTTCAGATTCAGATTTCAGATTCAGATTTCAGATTCAGATTTCAGATTCAGATTTCAGATTCAGATTTCAGATTCAGATTTCAGATTCAGATTTCAGATTCAGATTTCAGATTCAGATTTCAGATTCAGATTTCAGATTCAGATTTCAGATTCAGATTTCAGATTCAGATTTCAGATTCAGATTTCAGATTCAGATTTCAGATTCAGATTTCAGATTCAGATTTCAGATTCAGATTTCAGATTCAGATTTCAGATTCAGATTTCAGATTCAGATTTCAGATTCAGATTTCAGATTCAGATTTCAGATTCAGATTTCAGATTCAGATTTCAGATTCAGATTTCAGATTCAGATTTCAGATTCAGATTTCAGATTCAGATTTCAGATTCAGATTTCAGATTCAGATTTCAGATTCAGATTTCAGATTCAGATTTCAGATTCAGATTTCAGATTCAGATTTCAGATTCAGATTTCAGATTCAGATTTCAGATTCAGATTTCAGATTCAGATTTCAGATTCAGATTTCAGATTCAGATTTCAGATTCAGATTTCAGATTCAGATTTCAGATTCAGATTTCAGATTCAGATTTCAGATTCAGATTTCAGATTTAGATTTCAGATTCAGATTTCAGATTCAGATTTCAGATTCAGATTTCAGATTCAGATTTCTGATTCAGATTTCAGATTCAGATTTCAGATTCAGATTTCTGATTCAGATTTCAGATTCAGATTTCAGATTCAGATTTCAGATTCAGATTTCAGATTCAGATTTCAGATTCAGATTTCAGATTCAGATTTCAGATTCAGATTTCAGATTCAGATTTCAGATTCAGATTTCAGATTCAGATTTCAGATTCAGATTTCAGATTCAGATTTCAGATTCAGATTTCAGATTCAGATTTCAGATTCAGATTTCAGATTCAGATTTCAGATTCAGATTTCAGATTCAGATTTCAGATTCAGATTTCAGATTCAGATTTCAGATTCAGATTTCAGATTCAGATTTCAGATTCAGATTTCAGATTCAGATTTCAGATTCAGATTTCAGATTCAGATTTCAGATTCAGATTTCAGATTCAGATTTCAGATTCAGATTTCAGATTCAGATTTCAGATTCAGATTTCAGATTCAGATTTCAGATTCAGATTTCAGATTCAGATTTCAGATTCAGATTTCAGATTCAGATTTCAGATTCAGATTTCAGATTCAGATTTCAGATTCAGATTTCAGATTCAGATTTCAGATTCAGATTTCAGATTCAGATTTCAGATTCAGATTTCAGATTCAGATTTCAGATTCAGATTTCAGATTCAGATTTCAGATTCAGATTTCAGATTCAGATTTCAGATTCAGATTTCAGATTCAGATTTCAGATTCAGATTTCAGATTCAGATTTTAGATTCAGATTTCAGATTCAGATTTCAGATTCAGATTTCAGATTCAGATTTCAGATTCAGATTTCAGATTCAGATTTCAGATTCAGATTTCAGATTCAGATTTCAGATTCAGATTTCAGATTCAGATTTCTGATTCAGATTTCAGATTCAGATTTCAGATTCAGATTTCAGATTCAGATTTCAGATTCAGATTTCAGATTCAGATTTCAGATTCAGATTTCAGATTCAGATTTCTGATTCAGATTTCAGATTCAGATTTCAGATTCAGATTTCAGATTCAGATTTCAGATTCAAATTTCAGATTCAGATTTCAGATTCAGATTTCAGATTCAGATTTCAGATTCAGATTTCAGATTCAGATTTCAGATTCAGATTTCAGATTCAGATTTCAGATTCAGATTTCAGATTCAGATTTCAGATTCAGATTTCAGATTCAGATTTCAGATTCAGATTTCAGATTCAGATTTCAGATTCAGATTTCAGATTCAGATTTCAGATTCAGATTTCAGATTCAGATTTCAGATTCAGATTTCAGATTCAGATTTCAGATTCAGATTTCAGATTCAGATTTCAGATTCAGATTTCAGATTCAGATTTCAGATTCAGATTTCAGATTCAGATTAAAACTGCCTCTTGCATTCGTGTTATCAAGCCAAAATTTTTTTCAGATTTCATATTCAGGTGCAAATGGATTGATGTTTTGGAAGCTTCAAAATTGGTTTCTCTAAATTTTCTGGAATGACATTCCTTTCCAATGATAAGTGAGATTGAACATAGGATATTCTTCCCTTTTTGGCATTCCATTCCAGAAAATGCGTGGTTTCTCGTGGTTGAAATTGATTCATGAAAAGCATGTTCGGATGATCAAAATTATAAAGTCTGAGGTTGAGTGGTTGAGTTCCTTCATATCTTTCTCGTGTATCGTGTTATGCAATGTCGATGGCATTTTCATCCCCAACAAATGCTTTTTCCACTTGTCAAAGGTAAATTCCATCTCGGTTGGAAATCAACAAATCAATCCTTGCGTACGGTTCCTGAATGGTGGGTGGCAGTTTTGTGCAATTTACAGGAAGATGTTGGTGCTCGATACGTGAAAGTTTAACTTTTAATGAAATGCGGCAGCTTCCGTTTCCAGAACCTCGCACAATCGCATAAAGACTATAACTTTAGCTAGTTGGGGATCAAACCTGAAATTTGTCGAATTGGCTGATTTGTGTTTCAAAATCCAAATTAGAATCCACTATTTTGGATGCAAGAGCAGTGAATCAGCGTGCATCAAACGTGTTCAATGATATTTGTATTTTCCATGCGTGCATGAATTTTTGCCGAAGTTACGCTGAAAAGCTTGGAAGTTCCGGTTCCAGCATGGGGCAGAGTTTATTAAACTTTTGTTCCCCACGTTCTCTATGCTTGTGCGCCGACATATTTGCTGTTTTTCAAGGAATTTCTAAGTAATGAAATTCATTTAGCTGTCAGATTCAAGGGTTCACCAAGTGATTAAGCAAATTTCAAAACTAATGCCTGCTATTATCGAGAAGCTTCAATCAGATCCACATGAGGTTTGCTTTTCGAAGCTTAACATATTTTACTTCTTCAGCGTTTCGATTATTCGATGAAGATGACCTCAATTGTTGGTTGAGAAAAAATGTGGCTGTGTCAAAAATGGCGTCCTTGCTTGATGGAAAAATTGGCACAAGATGTTGAAAATCAAACAAAAACATTGGTGAGATTGGCTTTGCAATGATTATGAAAAGAGTTCATATCTAGAGTGCATATTTCACCTTTTTGTTAATCTTAATAGATATTTCTTTCTGAAATTTTTCAGAACATAGAAAATAACCATTCGCATATGGAAAAGTTTTAAAATATCGACAACATGCCATGCAAATTTCTGAAAGAGCATCCCTTCGTACCAATTCCGCAGTAAGATGATTTCTATGCAAAATAATGACGACCACTCTTTTAGGGAGACGTTCCGTCGTTGTCGTCGTCTAAGAAAACCGAAGTTATCCTCAATGGTCCCGGAGAATTGACAATCCTTCGAGACGGTAATGCATTCGCCCGTGTGAGCATAATCCGGGCATTTGGATTCAAATAACTTTACATTTCTGCTGAACGCCGGAGAGCGAAGAATGGCCCACCTATGGATGTGACGTGAAGATGGTTCCACTCTTTGGCGGAGCATCAGAAATGGAAATTTAAACGAAATAAGAAGAAAAACTAGGTGGAGTAAACCGCAAAATGGTGTGTTTTATATTTGAATAACCATCCTGTGGTGAAGGAATTGTAAACTGTATATACAACAGCTGGAAGAAAAATTCGCAATTCTAGACACCGCAAATTTCCCTTTTAGTGAAGTTGAAAAGTGTGCAGAGACCTGCTCAGGAAAAACATTTATTAAGAGTATTTTAAAGTGACATTTATAGGTTTTAACTAAAAAACCAATGCGACCTGACGATTTCTTACCCACCTCACTTACCCAGTGTGGTGAAGGAGCTTAACATAAAAATATTTAACAAATAATTAAATATAGCTAGCATAGTAATTAACAGAAAAACAGAGAATAATTTGGTTTAGTGTTAACATCGCAAACTGTCTGTGACGCTTACTTGGACGATGAACTGAACTGACAAGCTCTCAAAAAAAAGAGAAAGGACGGTGCTTTAGCTAGGCAAAAGAATAGAAACGAGTGGTACTTCATTCTATTTGTGACTATTGCTATAGGCAGACGTGTGGAGTAAAATGTTATCCTGCTTGCTAGAAACAGCTTGGAAAAATAATCAAAGCTTGGAATACGGCACCAAATTCGTGCTTTTCCAGGTTCCACTGTATACAGATTAAATACCCGAAAACTGTTTTCTACCTTTAAAAGCCAATCAATTAAGTCTCAAATAGGTTAAATTTGGTAATTATTGATCCCCCTCCCTTTTGAAATTTTCAAAAAACCCGATGGAGGGAAAATAAAATTTTAAGTATTTTATGTAAACTTCGAAAAAAAATTCAAATATCCGACAGATAACAAGACCAAAAATTGTGGAAGATGGAAGTTATTTCACCTTTTGAATACTTGATTTTATTGAATTTTTCGATAAATTATTTCTTAATTTATATGTTTTGTGCAATTTTGTTGCATACAAGCTTTCGTGCAATTTATTACCATTCATTTGGTTTTTGATTTAATTAAAACAGGGACATTTTTTTAAAGGGTAAAGGAAGAAAGGCTAGGAACCATATCAAATGGTAAATGGTTTAGATTGAAGAAAAAAGCAACGGTAATAGTTTTTGCCTCTAAATATATTATAAATGTTTTCGAAAAAAAACGTAGGGTACTTCTGTCCATAATGCCCTTGCGGATAAAACGCCAGCGACTATATTTTAATAAATTTTGGAGATTTGCAAAGTTTTAGGTGGATTATTTTTACAAAAATGTGTTCTTGAAACCAATACCCTGTAATTAAAAAAAAAGATTACCATATATTCATTTAAACACGAATAAAAATCACATTAAATTTTGTGGTGGCTATTCTTCACTTCAAGGCCGTGCGAACGGGGGGAGTTTGAGGGGTTTAACCCCTCCCATAAAAAAATTTTACAAGTAAAATTTTCGAAGTAGAAAAGAGAAATTACTCGATTTTTAAGATGTTAAATAAGTGTTAACAAGAAAGTTAGAAATTTTGCTCGCCTCCGGCGGCAATCAGTCCTCAATCACCCTGGGCTTGAGACTTTTTATTTTACGACATAACATACATGCATATATACCGTTCTAGAATTGAAACTATCTTTTAATTGTAAATTTAGGCTTGAAATTCCATCAACCATTTGCCTTTAAACTCTGAACTTGACATACAAAAACCCTACCTCGCCTTTAGAAAGGATTTTTATTCAGAAGTGTAACCAAACAAATTCAAAAAATTTTTAAATATTCTTCATCAAAACAATTTCAGACTCTATTTTGTTGTTCTTGTTCTTCTAAATGCTTAACATTACATTCAAAAACGTTTTGATAAATAACACAAAGACGCAAAATTAAC
This sequence comes from Uranotaenia lowii, assembly GCF_029784155.1. Classification (NCBI taxonomy): domain Eukaryota; kingdom Metazoa; phylum Arthropoda; class Insecta; order Diptera; family Culicidae; genus Uranotaenia; species Uranotaenia lowii. The sequence continues at coordinate 161,434,495 of NC_073691.1, read as the reverse complement.
ATCCTTCGAAGTGCAAATAATTAAAAAGCTAATTTTGATTAATTTTTATATAAGGTTTAATCCAAATTGAATTTAAGATATTTTTGAAGCAAAAATCTAATCGTTTTGCAAGTTTGAACAATTTTTTTACTTATGAATTCCATTTTTTTTAATTTATTCAGGAATGTCAGAAATACTTGTAATGATATCTTGTCAAATTTGTATGAACGAAGAATTTAACTTTTTTCAATCATGCATTATTATCTTTGTAATATTATTCCTTAATTGAATTAAATGGGTATAATAAACAAATTCAGAATCAGATTTTTTCTGTAACCGTAAAATTGATACTTCATCAGTTAACAATGATTAATATCTCACTTAAAACTAATACATTTTAGAGCTACTCCATATCATCAAAACGCAAGGTGATGGACAAAATTTGACAACAACTTTGACAGAACTTTTTCAGCGTTTTATTTTAATATCTGAACGAATTTTAATATAGAAGAGGGTTCGTTTTTTACTTTGATCACTGGCAGTCTTGGAATAAAATTAAATATTTTCTTGTTTTTATCAAATAAAATTCAATTATCAACTATTGAAAAAATTTCCCTAACTTGATTTTTTTTTTTCTTAATCGAGGATTCACATTCCTAAACGTGATAATTTTTTTTCAAATCAAGGTACAGCGTTTTTTTTTATCAATCTTCCCATTGAAAATGAAGAAAAAAAAATTGAAAATAAGATGAATAATAAAAAATATCATTATAATTTTTCTGACAATTTTAAATCATGGTCAATTTTTAACGTGATCTGACGGTTACTAGAAAATTCAGATTTTTTTTCCGAAGCTTTCTTCAAAATTTTGATTTGCATTCTTTTTGTGGTGTTTCGGTAATATTGATTTCAAATTTAAAAACTAGACTGCTTAGAATTTATTTTTTAACAATTTCTAGTTCAGAATAAGGAACACCATTTTAAATGATTTTTCAATGATATATCGGAAAAAACATTGATTTGTACCATTCATTCTGATCCGTTTTGAAAATGATGATTAATTTTTATCAGTGAATTTTTTGAGTTTGTTTGATTATTATACGTACGAAAAAGGTTCAGAAATTAATTTCTTAATTTCTTGTGTATTTTTAGTATTGTTATTATTTTTGGCTCAGTTTGAATTTCGAAACCCCCCCCCCCCATGGACGGGTCCTTCGCACGGGCCTGCTTCACTTAAGTTGTAAAAAGTGATCAAATTAAATAGGCTTTTATACCAAGATGATTGCCTAAAACACCTTCACCATTGATTTTATTGATTGTTCGAATTATATATTTGAATTATCAAATGATGAAAAACTGTGGTAAATTGTTGTTTTATGGAAAACTAGAGATTTATTAAATTTTAAATATCCGATCAAAATGCCCCCATAAATTTATGGACAAAGACCCGAATGAACACTCAGGGTTTAAAAGGTCATTAATAAAATTAAAAAAAAAATTTATAAACAAATCGCCCTCCCCTCAATGTGCTGTTCGATAAGATGTTAACAAAACCACGTGTTTTATTCTAAATTTTGGAGTGCAATTTTCCATGAAAACAGACTGATTATCGAAATGATTTATCGATCTTCTTCATTGCTTAGTCCTAAATTATCATTAGGATGCATAATAATTATAACATTCGATCGGATTTGAGTTAAAAACGTGCACTGAAAATCGAATCGGTTCACTAAATTTGTCGCCAAAAGCAGCAGAAAAATTTGGTTGAAACTGGCACAGTTCAAAATAAAGTCAAAAATTTCGAAAAATTTCATATTTTCACTGAGAAATGTTAACAAACCACTAGTTTTTATGTGTAGATAAACTTGGAAAAAAATATTTTCTGTAATTTTTCCCGAATCAAATAACAGAATTAATTTATTTTCACTGTGAATATTGTTTTGTTTTTGAGTCGTTTTGATCCAATGTTTTGGAGCATCATTTGCCTACACTGAGGCGTTTAACACCCAATGATTTCAAAGATTGCTTTTAAAGGCGTTTGTAATAAATTGTAATTGTAATTGTTCTTTATTCAGTGACGATAACCTTTTTGTAATCGAATATTATCATAGTTTTTACAATAAAAAGTAATGTTATTGACAGAATAAAGAAATACAAAGTAGAAGATAGAAATACGAAGCACATGTTGCAATGTATTCGGGTGTTCAGCTCAAGTATTCCGTATAAATGGTCATTTTCCCAAGCAGGCGCATATTCCCCCGAAATACCCTATAACCAGTTTGTTCTTATAAAAAAATTACTGTAATTGATTTTTATGTCTTCTTCGCTAAATGGAATTTTATTGGATCATTGCGATTCTTGAAACAACGGAAAAGCTGCTGGCAATTTCAAAGATTAGTTGATTACCGAAAAACATTGCGAAGAAACCATACTTTGTGAACAGTTCTCCGTAATCTTAAATTGTGCTATTATTCATAAATAGCGATTTTTTCTTGGTTTCAGTAGCAGAAGAGAGTCATTATAGACTAGTAGTTTGGTTTTGCGTCACTTTCTCGGAAACATATTGACACATATATCTACTGTTTTCTTGTGTTGAAGAAAAAAACCTGAAAAACTCAAACTTGGATGTTGATATTTTCAAAAAGGCTGTTAAACTTGTATGCCGCTAGCCGATCCCCTAGAAAGGGTTTAAAGATTCGAAGGGAGCAAATGCAATGATACCTAAAAACATGTCTCTAGGGTCCTGTGAGCACATACAAAAATTTGTCATAGCTCCATTATTCTGGAGCAGAGCACTGAGTTTTCGATTTTGGTTGTAAACATTGAACTTTTTAAAAAAATGAATTCAGTGATCAGAACTTTCATGAATATCAGAAATTTTTTAATACATTTCTACCCTTAGAAAACAAACATTCCTAGATTGAAGGAAGAAGTGAAAAATTCAACGGGAAAAGTACTTTCCGGAAACTCTCAGTGCACCTCGTGGTTCCCAGCAAGAGTGGTTAAATATTAGCCACATCATGACAAAGTGCTGTGGTCCCCGGAAACTGTCCGGCATATTCCGGCCTGGTCCAGTTGTTTGCCCCGGCACCCAAAGCATGCTGACCATTCCATAGTTTGCTGACAAGGTACTGGTGACAATGGTCTCGGAGTCCTACGCCAGACGATCCGGTTCACGTTGCTGTGGTTTCAATGTTTTTTTTTAGATATTTTTGTTTCCATCACCGACAAATCGCTTTAGAATGGAATCTGCACAACAAACTCTGCCTGAACCCGCTGCCAGCAGAAAGGCACACGTGCACAGACACCCACTGGTATCGGTATACATGTGGCGACGTGGGTCGATTTTGAGGGTTAGAAATTCCTAGCTTCTGGTGCACCCGGGGTGCCAGTAATGCCAGTTCGAGGGACCAGCTGTGACTTAGATTACACAACAATATGCTTAAATCGGGATTAATTTCTCGGTATGGCAGGAACATTGATCTTTGTATGGTTATTTTACATAGTATACCGTCTCACGACATCTCCATCTCCATCTTTGAATGGTGTTTCACTTCAAAGGGAGAGTCCAGCTTCAATTTACTACTTATACCAAAAGCTTAGGATGCATTAGTTTGTAAGCTTGCAGTGACAACTTATAAGTTGATTAAATAGTTTCTTTTTAACATAGATTAACGTTATTTTTTATGCAAACCATATCGAAATTTCCTAGCAAAATTTAACGTCAAGAAACTATTTCGCTATTTAAGACACATCTTACGGTATCACCAAGCATGTTAGTCGTTCATTTAGCTCGTTGATAATGAAGAAAGGCCTCGCTACTCAGTATTCCAAAAAGCACTGAGAAGTTAACATTTGTGACATGAAGCCATTTGGAATTGTACTTAGTAGGGTATTTAGTTGTTTTGCCAAAAAAGGATACCTACAGTATTCAGGTCTTCAAACTGGTTGAAAAGACTTTAAAATTACAATCAACAAATCCTATTTCCTTTAATGTTGGTACATTTGCTGAGAGTTTTAAAATGATTTTCACTTACACGGACATCTGTATGAAGGGACTGTATTTGCATTCCGTTAACATTATTATTGTAACGGGTTGAGGTATGCGCTGCGTTTTCGAATCAGAAAGCTTTGAATATATTTTAAACTAAAACACACGCCGTCCATCTTTCGAGGATATGACGACTGGCATTTTACAAATGCTAAACCCACAGAAAAGGTATAATGTACATCACCGTTTGCTCAGAAGCTGTCCTTTACACCACGCTCAGTGGCAAATCTTGTAATTTTTTACCAGTTTACACTGCTGATACCAATACTCATCTTGATCCTGATGCTGACTTCACATTAAAATTTCCTGTCAGGGTTAGAAAGAAATTTGTAAAAATTCGGACCCCTGTATCCAACTTGGTAATGTAGAAACAAATAAACGATCACCAGTTCAATGCGTTTTTCTGCTTTTCAGCCCACCTGGCAGCACTGGTTTCGATGCACCAACCACATTGACGGGCCGTAATTCGGTAGGCAATCTGAAACCGGAACCAGGTTCCAGAACGCCACCGTGACCATCCAGGAAAATGTTTTCGCATTTGAAGCTCTTTCGACATCGGCTCATGTTTACTGGTTGTTTCGAGTGTTTCTGATGTTATGTTTATTAATTAGCGCCGTAATTTATGATACGGCATCAGCAATAACAACAACAACGTCGACGACCGTGAAAGCGACGAGTGAAAACTAATTTGATTATTTCGAGCCGGGAGCGGTTTTCAGGAGGATAGCAAATGTTGGACGACCTAATTCGACACAACTTCCAGCAGTTTTTTTTTTCATTGTACCTTGATTTATGGAAGGAGAAAAGGTTTTAAATTTCACTCGTGATATCGCAACTTGGTTCTCAATTACGATGCAATTCATTCATTTATTTGGAACACATTACGTCGAATAAATGGTACAAAATGGTACATTTAGCATAACGAATTTGCCTCAAAATTAACTGTCGAGTTCACTTCTCGCTATGGATTTAAATCGCTGACTGCGTCATCACTTAGGTTAGCTACCGTCGGGTTCGTTAAATATCAGAATCAGCTTCTGGGAAACTGTTCCAAAGTTTTGCTGATAAAAGTAACGAGAACTTGCGACTGAATTTGAAACGGTGAAAGTTCATTTTGATTAAGCGAGACGTGAAACGTGAGACGTGCAACCTGAGACGTGAGACGTGAGGCGCGAGACAGGAGCTTGAGACGTGAGACGTGAGACCTGAGACGTGAAACATGAGAAATGAGACGTGAGACGTGTGACTTGAGACGTGAGGCGTGAAACGTGAGACGTGAGACTGTTGCTTGAGACGCGAGACGTGAGACGTCAGACGTCAGACCTGAGACGTGAGACATGAGACGTGAGACGTGTGACTGGAGCATGAGACGTAAGCCGTGAGATGAGAAACGAGAGACAAGAGACGTGAGACGTGAAACGTGAGACGTGAAACGTGAAACGTGAGACGTGAGACGCGAAACATGAAACGTGAAACGTGAGACGTGAGACGTGGAAGTGGAGCTTAAGACGTGAGACGTGAGACGTGGGATTTGAGACGTGAGACGTGAAAAGTGAGAAGTGAGACGTGAGACGTGAGACGTGAGCATGATACGTGAGACGTGAGACGTGAGACGTGAGAAGTGAGACGTTAAACATGAGACGTGAGACGTGAGACGTGAGACGTGAAACGTGAAACGTGAAACGTGAAACGTGAGACGTGAGACATTAGACGTGAGACGTGAGACGTGAGACGTGAAACGTGAAACGTGAGACGTGAGACGTGAAACGTGAAACGTGAGACGTGAGACTGGAGCTTGAGACGTGAGACGTGGGACGTGAGACGTGAGACGTGAGACGTGAGACGTGGGACGTGAAACGTGAGACGTGAGACGTGAGACGTGAGACATGGACGTTAGACATGAGACGTGAGACGTGAGACGTGAGACGTGAGATGTGAAACGTGAGACGTGAGACGTGAGACGTGAGACGTGAGACGTGAAACGTGAAACGTGAAACGTGAAACGTGAAACGTGAAACGTGAAACGTGAAACGTGAAACGTGAAACGTGAAACGTGAAACGTGAAACGTGAGATGTGAGACGTGAGATGTGAGACGTGAGACGTGAGACGTGAGATTTGAGCTTGAGGCATGAGACGTGAGACATGAGACGTGAGACGTGAGACGTGAGACGTTAGACGTGTGACGTGAGATTTGAGCTTGAGACATGAGACGTGAGGCCTGAGACGTGAGACATGAGACATGAGACGTGAGACGTACAAAGAGACAGTTGAGCAGATGAAAGGAGAGTGATATGAGACTGTGGAAAGGTAAAGTGAAAAAGGCATGAGACTTAAAAAGTGAGAGACATGAGGGGAAAAAAATAAAATCAGAAGACTTTTATGAACATATTCTCAAATTTATTCCTGTTCACGTTATATTTCATCATCGTATCCAAAAATAAATTAATAACCTTTAATCAAACCTGAAGTGAAAAATGAAAAAAAATTACGGCATAATAAATATCAAAATTTTAAAACAGAACTGTTTTAAGCCTTAAAGTTCGTTGAACAAGTTTGTCAGAATATAAAACCTGAATCAGCGAGAATGTTTTTCCAGGATAGACTGAGATTTTGTTTCGAACTGGCGTTTTAATATCAAAGTGTTCTACACATTGACTTGAAACTTTAAACAGTTAAAAGATTAAAAATGAAACTTTTTAGTGTTCCGAATTATTCCGAATTTTAGATTTAAACCAACTCGATTTTTCGTTAGTGAAGTAAAGATTGTATTAGAGGGAGGGGATAAGGGGGTTGGTGATTGGTCTTTCTTATACTTTTTTAAATACATCATAAAATGATCGTATAAAACTCACAAAAACGGCATTCGGGGGATTCCAATAGAGAGAGATTTCTTTGGATTTGGATTGATAATGATCAAAATTCCACAACTGTTTCACAATTTTTAACAATGTGCAACAATTCGCGTAATTTTTCTTTTTCTGATCTTTATCATTTGAATTCAATTTTATTTGTTTTTCCGCACAATTGGTCACAATTTACCGAAATTGCAATCATTTTTTGCACAATTTGTGCGATCATTGACGTATCCTCTCTTTTTATTTCAGTCCCCCGGACAATATACATGCATATTTTTAACTCCTGGCTAAAACGAAGAAAATTATTCAAGTTGGACGATATTCGATATCGAATATCGTCGAAGGCAAGAGAGTGGAAGTTTTTGCAAAAAAAAATTTATTATAATTTAGCGGTCAACCACACTCCCCCACATCAAAAGGCCAGGTTATTGCCAGCGACAATATTTGCAGCTTCTCTGATTAAACAATTCTTTCAAATACATCATCTGATTTTTATCAATCTGGGTGGACTGCTGGTCGCAGAGAGAACATAAGGGAATTTTCTCACTTGAAGTCCGCGCAGGAGCACAATCATCTTCACAATCAGCAAACATGGCCGAGTTATTATCATATCCGATTTAATCCGACTTAAAGTAACCGTTTTTACGATCGTTTACTTATTTAGTAGGATTCGCAAAAATGTTTTTAACGGCTAGAGCTATCATTTCTATTGCGATTTCGTGTTTGCTGGATAGCCAAGTATGGTTGATTACACACTAACACAACAATCATTTTTGTTCGCCATTGCAATTGGTTGAAATTTTGACACTGCCAACTCTGTACTACTTTGAAAGGAAATCACCATAAATGCCTCTCCCTATGGATAGGAAAGATGAAACAGATTCTCGCTCGCAAAAAGAACCAGGTTGTCATCCCCCTGGTGTCAATGAGAGTCCCGTCTGTTCATCTAAAATCAGTACACTTCTATGATATTGACTGGCGCCAGAGTAAAAGATATGTTTTAAAATGACAATTTATTCGGTTGTATTTGGATGCCCCGCAGTGAGACGTGCTAACGGTCGTAATTCTCTCAAATTCTCACGTCTCACTGCTACGCCGTCTCTAGGTTTAAGAGAGATCCAGAGCGCCGAAACTGGAAGGAAAACAAATCGTGCGCGAATATTTTAACTCCGTCCGAAAAACCACAACCGGGTAAAAAAAGTGATTCCCCCACGGTGGGGAAGTTGAAGTGGAGCAAAGTGTTCTCCAGTGGAGTGATTTAAGTGGTTCGAAAGCTAGAACTTTACAGTCCGCTAGCTAGAATATCGAACATTTTTGGTCTTTCGAACCGGATATGAACCAGTGACCTATATAGCTGAATGCATAAAATCCTATCCACAACAAACGTAGCGCAGACATTGCTTCTGACCATCAGCTCGTTTTTGGTGAGATACGACTAAGAGTTGAAGGGCGGTCGTGTAGCCTAATGGCTAGCATGTCTGGTTTGTAATCAGATTCCCGCCGCCACCAATTAGGTTGAGAATATTTTGAAAGTCCACGGACGTTAAAATGAAACACACACACAACAAAAATGTAACATACGAAGAAAAAAAAATAGTAAACAAAAATGCAAAATATTTCTACGGACTATAAAAGATTGTAAACTCATCGGAATTTAAACTGAAACGTTGGTCATATAGTCTCTGTAAC